>NC_134273.1:82222087-82402087 GCF_031893055.1 Leptodactylus fuscus
ACAGATAGACAGAGGGAAAAGTGAGCAGGTCATGGAGGGAGAACAGCCATCAGCAGGAGACATGTGAGGCCCATGGACAGAGGACACGTAGTAAGTTTTTTTCATTCCCCGTTGTGTCCGGCAGTGCGGTGGTTAACAGGAGCCGGGAGGTTCTAGAACAAATTCACAGACCTCATTTCAATAAACATTTCCACATCTATTCACAGGGCGGCCATAGCTGGAGGACAGCTCAGCAGTCAATCAATACAGTCCGCCCGTGTCCACCGCTCCACATCCGCCTGTCATGTGTGGGCCCGCTGTCTGCTGGAACCTGAGGACCTGTCACCCAGAACTACACAACCAAAAATGACCCAACTCAGGACAAAAAGTGCCATAATAACCGACCACAGACCAAAGATGGGCCATTGTTATTAATACTAATCTGTAACATTGGAAGAAGGATCACATATGGTGCCCGAGGGGTAATATATGGGGTCAACACCAGAGCACGAAAACGCAGAAGAGGGTTACAAGTGACCAGCCAGGGAGACCCAAGATGTCAGATCGTCCAAGGGCCTACTCATAGCCAAACTGCTCTCAGGGCCCAGGGTTAGGAGATATAAGTCTGAATACGGGAGCCAAGGGCACTTGCCCCTCACACTGATAGACTGGTCTCCAGGCTCAGTATTGGACTGGCCCACCACAGTGCCAAAGGATCCTCTGGTGGGACCAGTAATGGTCCAGCAGAAGACATCCAAATGTGAAGGGTACTATGGTCTATTCCTAGAGATTTTCGGAGGTTGGTTACCCAGAATGATGTTATATTGTGGGCCCAAAGGAACCCCGGTCCGACACTGACCAACTGCACTGTCTCACATTACATCATCTCCACCAGATGGTCCAGAGCAAGCAATGCAAAAGGATTGGACATACTGAAATTCAATCTGCCCCCTGATATCCGCTATTGGGAGGAAGAGAGGAGTGGACCTGATGTATGAAGAGGTGGGCACCTCCTGCTAAATAAGACACCTCCTCTGCTGGTGCAGGTGATTTGAAGACTGGCATTCAATGCGCCAGTCTTCATAAATCCTCCAAAGAGGAACGCAATTGATGTTTAAAAAAATTGACGGATTCATCTGTTTTTAATGTCCGTTTTTTTCCCCGTTTGAGGCCTAAGAAGGATCCGATTTTGCGAGCCTTCCCGTTGTGCAGTTTTTGACTCCTCCAGCGTCTTCTCCCTCGCCGGAGAGGGGTTGTTGACCAAGTTTGCTGTAATTATGCCCTTCTGGCACGGCGGGGGGCAATGGGCCGGGCGGATCAAGCACTAAGGGGTGTTGTTGAGAAGGAAAAGCAGCTGTGCCATGTCCACCCTACAACCAGCTGCGAGAGAGGGATAAACACACGAGCCGTTCCTTCAGCATGAGAGCGCTACATATGGAACCTCTCAACAAACGTTACCATGGAAGCAGAAGCGTTACGTCAACCTCCAAGAACAAGGACTTTTTTTTTCTTTTTACCCCCCCCCCCCCCATAAGCCGATTTGCAAAGTCCTCAGTGCAGGCATGCCACATAGACAGTCACGTCTCTGCCAGACCCTCGTATTCTTCTCTTCGCAAATTCTGTTCAAGACGTGTTGGATGAAAAATGAATAGCAAAAAAAATCCCGGGTTGCTAGGCATTGGTGGAAACTTTTTTTTATTTCTTACCGCTTTGTTTCGGCCATTGAGCAATAACCTAAAACTTCTGAAACTCATTTGCAGGCCTTGTCTATTGTCTTAAAACTAAAGAGGAGCCGTCTGCTCTGCTGATACGTTTGCTTCAGTAAATAATATAACTCAGTGCTGAACCGTTCCTCTGCTATTCCTCCTGGGGAAAAAAAAAAAGGACAACTGGGTGTTACCAGTTGGGGGCGTATCCCTACACCGACCGAGTCTGCTGTCAGTGCCAGGCTATGTAAGGACACGCCCCATTGCCAAGGAGGTTGGTAACATTTCCAGGAGGTGTAAGAGAGGATCAGTACATTTCAGAGTTATAAGAAAAGAACTAGCTATACTACCGCCATGTTGTCCCCACATAAACACTGCTACTCACATGTTTTCTTTCTGCACACAACTCTGCTACCTCCCACTTTTACACACACTCAGCTCTGCTACCTCCCTATTACACACACACACAGCTCTGCGACATCCCTATTCCACACACAACCACTCAGCCCTACTAATTTCATATTCTCTCACACCTTTCGCTACATGCACTCAGCTCTGATACATACCACCTTTCCCCAGACACACACAACTCTGCTACCTCCATGCTTCCATCCCTATACACACAAATCTATTACTTTCAAGTTTTCTCGCTGCATATTGCCTGTTCCCTCTACACACTTAACTCTGCTGCTTTCATATCCCCACTCACTGAGCTCTGCTACCTCCCACTTTTACACACACTCAGCCCTGCAACATCCCTATTTCACACACAACCACTCAGCCCTTATACTTTGATATTTTCTCACACCTTTCACTACATGGACACAGCTCTGCTACATACCACCTTTCCCCAGACACACACAACTCTGCTACCTCCATGTTTCCACCCCTACACACACACAAATCTATTACTTTAAATTTTTCTCGCTGCATATTGCCTGTTCCCTCTGCTGCATCCCTATTTTACACACACAGCTCTGAGACATCCCTATTTCACACACAATCACTCAGCCCTGCTACTTTCACAATCCCTCACACCTTTCGCTACATGCACTCAGCTCTGCTACATACCACCTTTCCCCAGACACACTCCGCTCTGCTACTTTCACAATCCCTCACACCTTTCGCTACATGCACTCAGCTCTGCTACATACCACCTTTCCCCAGACACACTCCGCTCTGCTACGTCCACATTTCCCCACATACTAAACAATCCATTTTCTTCCCCTACAGCCATCTGAACAAACGCGTTAGTCCTATAGGGGTCCAAAGGATATGGCTTGTTTTCAGGTGATGTCTCCTACTATAAAAAACGAAGGGGAGAAGTCATGGCGGCCATTTTCTTTATCATTTGAGTCTTCCAAAAAACAACTAGAAAAGATTGCATTTTATACTTTTTATTGAGATAAGATGGCCGTCAGGTTTTCTAAAATAAAACAAAAATTTGCTCAGATTATTAGGATGGGAAGGATTTGTAGGGACAATAAACAGCACAAACCTTGTCCCCGTGTATAGGAAATCTCCCCCATCCCCCCAGGGCTCTGACTACAATGATATCACTGCCGTCTCCCAGCCATCAGCAAGTCTCATCATCATATTCCATCAGCGCTCCGCGCCGAGCAGCCCAGCCGGGGGAACATGACTTGTGTGCAATCCCAGCAGATTCTCAGATCTGACTCTTCCAAATAGAGTTTTGGCCGAGGATCAACAAGTACCTAAGAAACACAAACTTGGAATTTTTTCAACGTCAACTCATGATAACATTCCTGTTCCTGTCTGGTTGTTATAGGAACGCGAGAATCTAGCGATAGAAGCCACCAGGCGGATCACAATGACAGGACCTTCCAAGGATTCTGCCAGGGTTCTTGGATAATTCTTCCCCCCCTAGTCTGAGCCGTGATCTTAATTAACACAATAATCCAGTGTAAGAGTCTTAGAACGTCTCACAGAGCTGTAAAGGAGGAATTACTTTCACTGTCAACGAGCCCAAGACGCTACGCGATTATCCGGAACACCGGTTCTTCCGTAGGAAATGAAGAGTAACTGCGGAACATATCCAAAAACTGACACTTAAAAGGGGGTGTCCACCCAAAGCATAAACCTGTCCAGGAATCAGAGCGGTGGCCAAAATTTGGACATGATCTTACACTTACTTCAGGAGAAATTGGCACTTTTGCTGCTTTGGTGTGGCGGCCATTTTGAAAAAAGTGTAACAGGAAGTGCAGCCATCTTGGTTCTCGCTTTACATAAGACCACGGTGGGGGACACGGAGTATTGGGGACAGTATGATTTACTGTTGTATAGATAATTTTAATTCCCTTTAAGGGGAACACACACACGTCGTAGTTTTCTACCAAAGCCTCAGATTATGAAATAGTTCAGGATACGACAACCCCGACGGTGACAGTCACACATAGGGCCAGGCATTGGCTTGTGGCCTAAAACAGGATGTAGTGCGGGCACACGACGACACTGCACGCCGCTGCAGACAACAGCTGTATCGTAGTCATATCCTATCCGCAGCCTGTTAATAGGGGCAATCCCTACAATTTAAAGTGATACTCCGACCTCGACCTGGGATCGATCCTGCAAATCAACCACTGCCTAAAGGGTTACTCCCATTTTAAGCAGCACTCCAGCTACTGGTTGGAGCCCCACTCCCTTAAACGGAGCCACGTTACAGTTCCCCTGCACATGGGATGGCCAGGAGTGCCACTGCGCACTAAAGACGGACGGGGGCGCTCCTCTAAAATCAGCTTTTTGGCTCCTTTATCTCAGGGCGGCCCCCTATGGATGGAACGCTTTACTCGTTTACCATCTGTAGTGTGAACAAAAGTAGACGCCCCCTGGAAACCATCAGCAAGTAGCTGTAACCTGCTGTATTATTACTATAGATCTATGTACCATAGATAAAACTAGAAATATATATAAGGAAGGGATTCAAAGCGTACAATTATACTTTGACACTAGTTTATAATAGTAACCAAGACGTACTGCCAAATCCGTCTCGAGATAACAGATTGACCCTGCGGACTCAAAATTTGGTCAGCTTTTCCGGGATAGGCTTGGATCTGAACACAGCCCAAGTAAAAATACCATACTAGTAATAAAGATAAAGCTACACAAGTAGTCGGCAGCAGCTAGCCTGCTTGTTGATGGTCTCCAGTTATCATATGTTACATTACATGAACGCTGTATTGTATTTACTAAAGCCGATCAACGGTGGACGGGCACATTTTTTTGCTGAAAACTACAAAAGAAATCGGCAATGGCCGCGTCCCGTGTGGGCGTACCCTCATACGTACCGCTTGCCGCAGAAGCATGAAGAGTGATATAATGAAGATGACACAATCTCCTTACAGTCCAATAAAGCATCAAGTAAAGAAGAAATCCCATTACACAGTAATAAGTATTTTCAATCATAATAATGCTGACACCGCGCCGCCGGAAAATACAATTACGTGCGCGGCCCAAAACTAATTCAATAGAAAAAAGAAAAAAGGACATTACGTTCTATTCCTGGCACAAAACCTGCAGCGATCTCTGACCGGGTCCATGGGGTAAATCGCGGCCATCGCATGGGGCTTCTAAGACTTGGCTCTGGGAACGCTGCGTCATCCCTTTGCATGGTCTGTGACCGGACGGTCTCCATATTGTAACGTACACAAGGACAACAGTCACGTGCAATACATCCCTCTACATAGGGGGCAATAGAAGGGGTCCCAAATATCAGGAGACGGAAAGAGGGACAAAATTTGTAAATCTACGTATTATAAGCCGTGTCTATGACCCCACCCATGACCTCTTTGGCTCCGTCCAATCCCACAATTTCCCTTTGTGTCCCCATAGAGTATTTTGCCCCCATGTGGCCCCACACAGTATAAATACCCTCCAAATAGTAGAATGCCCCCCCTTTTGTCCCCTCGCCTCATTCTCCCAAACTCAACTCCGGCAATCACTACTGTACGTCACCCCTGTTGGGCCAAGATGGCGGCAGCAGAGACTTACTTAGATCTTTATTATTATTATTTATTATAAACTCCAAAAAAAAGTTGCGTCCGGATCCTGGAATACCAGAGAGATGGCAGCAAGTGGTGAATGACCCCCAGGATCCGACCGGTGGAGACTGGAATGGAATTAGACGCAGGAAAGCAGATAAACATTTACTTAAGAATGTCAGATGTTTACTGCGCCCTGCTCTCCCTGCACAACAAACAGCGATCAGGAGCAGAAAGATCACATTCCCCAGACTCTGACAGACCAGCACCGAACGGGGAGCGGGGTCTGCGCAAGGGCCGGAGGTCACCAGTGTTTGGGACTGCAGCTGCACAGAAACCAAAGAGGACTGTTTGTCCCTAAGAGACATCTCACTATGTACATTGTGGAGGCCAAAGTTATAAAAAGAAAGGAAGGGGGCCCCCAGCTTAAAGGGAAACTCCACCAAACAAGTGCAAAATGTCCAATATTTACTGCTTACAACTAAGTATTACCTGTGAATTTTTCTATTATTGGGGTTTAACAGGTGAGTGCAGCTCTGGAGTATAATACAGGATAAGTAATGTAATGTATGTACACAGTGACTGTACCAGCAGAATAGTGAGCGCAGCTCTGAAGTATAATACAGGATAAGTAATGTAATGTATGTACACAGTGACTGCACCAGCAGAATAGTGAGCGCAGCTCTGGAGTATAATACAGGATAAGTAATGTAATGTATGTACACAGCGACTGTACCAGCAGAATAGTGAGCGCAGCTCTGGAGTATAATACAGGATAAGTAATGTAATGTATGTACACAGTGACTGCACCAAGAGAATAGTGAGCGCAGCTCTGGAGTATAATACAGGATAAGTAATGTAATGTATGTACACAGTGACTGCACCAGCAGAATAGTGAGCACAGCTCTGGAGTATAATACAGGATAAGTAATATAATGTATGTACACAGTGACTGTACCAGCAGAATAGTGAGCGCAGCTCTGAAGTATAATACAGGATAAGTAATGTAATGTATGTACACAGTGACTGCACCAGCAGAATAGTGAGCGCAGCTCTGGAGTATAATACAGGATAAGTAATGTAATGTATGTACACAGTGACTGCACCAGCAGAATAGTGAGCGCAGCTCTGGAGTATAATACAGGATAAGTAATGTAATGTATGTACACAGTGACTGCACCAGCAGAATAGTGAGCGCAGCTCTGGAGTATAATACAGGATAAGTAATGTAATGTATGTACACAGTGACTGTACCAGCAGAATAGTGAGCGCAGCTCTGGAGTATAATACAGGATAAGTAATGTAATGTATGTACACAGTGACTGTACCAGCAGAATAGAGAGCGCAGCTCTGGAGTATAATACAGGATAAGTAATGTAATGTATGTACACAGTGACTGCACCAAGAGAATAGTGAGCGCAGCTCTGGAGTATAATACAGGATAAGTAATGTAATGTATGTACACAGTGACTGCACCAGCAGAATAGTGAGCACAGCTCTGGAGTATAATACAGGATAAGTAATGTAATGTATGTACACAGTGACTGTATCAGCAGAATAGTGAGCGCAGCTCCGGAGTATAATACAGGATAAGTAATGTAATGTATGTACACAGTGACTGCACAGCAGAATAGTGAGCGCAGCTCTGGAGTATAATACAGGATAAGTAATGTAATGTATGTACACAGTGACTGCACCAGCAGAATAGTGAGCGCAGCTCTGGAGTATAATACAGGATAAGTAATGTAATGTATGTACACAGTGACTGTACCAGCAGAATAGTGAGCGCAGCTCTGGAGTATAATACAGGATAAGTAATGTAATGTATGTACACAGTGACTGCACCAGCAGAATAGTGAGCGCAGCTCTGGAGTATAATACAGGATAAGTAATGTAATGTATGTACACAGTGACTGTATCAGCAGAATAGTGAGCGCAGCTCTGGAGTATAATACAGGATAAGTAATGTAATGTATGTACACAGTGACTGTACCAGCAGAATAGTGAGCGCAGCTCTGGAGTATAATACAGGATAAGTAATGTATGTATAATGTTACTTTATGTAGATTGTGTCCATAGGTAGACATGTCTTACAAGGAGGATACATTAGCAATGTCTAGATACATATCCTACAAGTCTCTTATTATTTATCTTAGGCTTCCACTGTAATGTAAGTGCTATGAGAAGGTAAAGCCGTTTCCGTCACCTCATCTCTCTCGCAGCTGGTAGTTTTCTCACCTGTAGGCAGGAGAGTCACACATGCAAATACCTGTTGGAAGCCAAGATCACTCCATGCAAACATCCACCTCTGCACAACACGATAAAAAATTACTTAAAGGGACCCTCACTGTCCTATCTAATAGCAACATCACACAGAAGGTGGCCATTGGCTACTGGTTCGTAGGTTTATGCCAGTAGAGGGCGCATTGTGGGAATGTGTAGGAGGTAAGTACATGAGAGGGGTAGATGATGGACCTTGCTGTGACTACTGGGTGAGCGGAGAGCCCTGCGGTCACAGACAGGATAGTGAGGGATCTGCTGTGACTAATGGTGAATGGGGAGCCCTGTTTTACCTACCAGAGGAATTGGGTGCCCTGCTGTGACTACTAGGGAGGTGTGGGTGTAGGGTGCCTCTTAGTGAAATGGGAAGACTGCTCTGATGACTGGGGAAGAGGGGACCAATTCTTAAAATTTAAAGGAGAAGAGGGGAGGGGACAGCGCTGGGACTGTGTGAATTCTGCCCTAAAAGCATGAAAAGAAATCTAACATATTAGTCCTACAAAGGATCTACAAACAGTAAAACAAAAAACCAACCCGGATATTATGTCATTGGCTTCACTGGAGAAGCGGGCAGACATCGGAAAATTGTAGATAAAAGCAAAAATGCAGATAAAAGCGTCTGTGATCCGAGTCCCCGGGGGCCACCAGACTCCATCAACAAAGGTCCAGGGTTGGGCCCAGGAGGGACTTCTGCTGTTCACACATCTCTTGTATCTCTGCCCTCGTATCGGGGACAACAACTATGTACTGAATGTGTAATGTCCAACGCCAGACACCACTGTACAGTGTGAACATGTCTGTACTCACACAGGAGACTTGTCAGACCCCCGACCTCCGCCTCTGCGGGGTACAGGCTCACATATAGACAATTTTGATCTTATAACCATGTGTAATGTCGCTCCTGGCCATCTCCATTATCAGACTACAAAGAGGATTGTTCGTAGTCTGTAACATGGAGACCTGTACGAAATCTATTGTTACAAAACGGGAGAAGAATCTGCAAATTTTTGAAAATTTGTTACAAAAATTTTATAGATATCTTCAAAAACTTACTGCAAAGTCCTTAGAAAGTGTCTGGACCCTTCCTGATGACAAGGAGCACACAGGGTCCCAGTTAGACAGTCCAACAAATTTTACAAAATTTTTGCAATTTTTTTTCTATTTAAAAAAAAATATTCAGCCAAGCAAGAGTTAATGTCCAGCACGGCTTCGGCGCTGAGTCACTGCGGATTGCGGACGGTGATATTATTACATTATTTCCAGAACTATTGCCGAGTGGTGGGCCGCTCCTGGACACCGTACAGTTTCCTTACGCAAACAAGCCGCTGCCTCATCCAATAACCTATAAAGTTCATCGCAATCTGTTCCTTGTCCCAGAAAACGTTCCCCACCTACCCCTGCACCGATGACACACGGCCCAGCTCACATGTAAAGCACAGAGGATTGTGGATTTTTAGGAAAATATTGCCAAATCCGCTGCCAAAAAATAATTACCTAATCCTTTACTGACGTTATCCCTGAGGGACCCCATAGATCGGAGCTGTAGATATAGATAGGTTGTTTTGTTTCACAAGAAACAGCGCCACCCTTGTACACAGGCCGTGCCTGGTATTGCAGCTCAATATGGAGATATGCTGTAATAGTAGACAAGAGTGGACCTGCTTCTCAAAGACGGTCCTCTATTCAAACACCATACAATCCCATTTGTGCGGGAGTTCTAGCACTGCTCATCCTGAGCCTCCTGGTTCATGAACATAATGCAGAGCTACTCTCTTACTTACAAGGGCAGAACAGCATGGGATGGATGGGATGAGCAGGCACAAGATAATTTTATGGGATGTTGTCCTGCTAGTGGGGAACATAAACAATATTACAAGGGTCGTGCCCCCACTTGGGACCTGACGCTACTAACCAGAGCAAAGAGTCACTACAAGAATGGAGGACTCAATGTGACTATGTATTACATGTTTGCCTATTTGTTTTGAAAGGTTAGCACTGTAATACCACATCTGTCCTGCAGTGGCCGCTGTAGGAAAAATGTGAAGCTACTTATAGTTTCCTCCAACTATGATAACGGATTGCTGAGGGATTTAGCTCCAAAAACCTGCAACAATGGGCAGGTAACATCAGACACTGCATTACCTGAACCAAAACAGGATACCAAGCAGGCATTGCGAAGCTGAAACACATATGGAACTACCCTTTAAATATAAATATTTTAGCCTCAGTCAAGCAGGAAACATATTATCCGGAGAGTGGTGACATTTTCTTGTCCCTGAATATACTCGGCGCATATACTGCTGCTTATCTGAAGTCACTGTCGGGGTTAAAATACAGGAAGCAGAATTCAGGAATAGAAGTGATAGAGCAAGAGGTCAAGTTCTGAGAGAGAAGCTCAGGGGAATTTAAAGAAACACTTGCAGCGAAAGCCGCAGATTCAATGTCAGAATTTTCCACCAGCAACAAGAGGGCGAGAAGAATGAGCCATTTATAGAAGAGGGGTGCGAGTCTGGGTAGGATTAGGCTCTGGTTAGAAATGGCGCAGCTACATAGGTTAGTGTTACCAGACCCAGCTGCTGTTAAAGGGAATGTCATCAGAACCAGCATATCACCCCAGCCCTGCAGATAGATAGGTTAGTGTCATCAGAACCAGCATATCACCCCAGTCCTGCAGATAGATAGGTTAGTGTCATCAGAACCAGCATATCACCCCAGCCCTGCAGATAGATAGGTTACTGTCACCAGACCCAGCATATCACCCCAGTCCTGCAGATAGATAGGTTACTGTCACCAGACCCAGCATATCACCCCAGTCCTGCAGATAGATAGGTTACTGTCACCAGACCCAGCATATCACCCCAGTCCTGCAGATAGATAGGTTAGTGTCATCAGAACCAGCATATCACCCCAGCCCTGCAGATAGATAGGTTACTGTCACCAGACCCAGCATATCACCCCAGCCCTGCAGATAGATAGGTTACTGTCACCAGACCCAGCATATCACCCCAGCCCTGCAGATAGATAGGTTAGTGTCACCAGAACCAGCATATCATCCCATCCCTGCAGATAGATAGGTTAGTGTCACCAGACCCAGCATATCATCTCAGTCCTGCAGATAGATAGGTTAGTATCACCAGATCCCAGTATATCACCCCAGCCCTGAAGATAGATAGGTTACTGTCACTAGACCCAGCATATCACCCCCAGCCCTGCAGATAGATAGGTTACTGTCACCAGAACCAGCAGGTCACCCCAGCCCTGCAGATAGATAGGTTACTGTCACCAGAACCAGCATATCACCCCAGCCCTGCAGATAGATAGGTTACTGTCACCAGAGCCAGCATATCACCCCAGCCCTGCAGATAGATAGGTTACTGTCACCAGAACCAGCATATTACCCCAGCCGTGCAGATAGATAGGTTAGTGTCACCAGAACCAGCATATCACCCCAGCCGTGCAGATAGATAGGTTAATGTCACCAGAACCAGCATATCACCCCCAGCCCTGCAGATAGATAGGTTACTGTCACCAGAACCAGCATATCACCCCAGCCCTGCAGATAGATAGGTTACTGTCACCAGAACCAGCGTATCACCCCAGTCCTGCAGATAGATAGGTTAGTGTCACCAGAACCAGCATATCACCCCAGTCCTGCAGATAGATAGGTTACTGTCACCAGACCCAGCATATCACCCCAGTCCTGCAGATAGATAGGTTACTGTCACCAGACCCAGCATATCACCCCAGTCCTGCAGATAGATAGGTTAGTGTCATCAGAACCAGCATATCACCCCAGCCCTGCAGATAGATAGGTTACTGTCACCAGACCCAGCATATCACCCCAGCCCTGCAGATAGATAGGTTAGTGTCACCAGAACCAGCATATCATCCCATCCCTGCAGATAGATAGGTTAGTGTCACCAGACCCAGCATATCATCTCAGTCCTGCAGATAGATAGGTTAGTATCACCAGATCCCAGTATATCACCCCAGCCCTGAAGATAGATAGGTTACTGTCACTAGACCCAGCATATCACCCCCAGCCCTGCAGATAGATAGGTTACTGTCACCAGAACCAGCATGTCACCCCAGCCCTGCAGATAGATAGGTTACTGTCACCAGAACCAGCATATCACCCCAGCCCTGCAGATAGATAGGTTACTGTCACCAGAGCCAGCATATCACCCCAGCCCTGCAGATAGATAGGTTACTGTCACCAGAACCAGCATATCACACAGCCCTGCAGATAGATAGGTTACTGTCACCAGAACCAGCATATCACCCCAGCCCTGCAGATAGATAAAGGCGCAGACATAGTGAGGTGTCCCCTTGTTCTGTTCATTGTGGGGTTCCAGGGTGACCCCCCGTCTATCACACACTAGTGATCTATGGATTGGACCGAAAATGATATGATCGAAAACGTTCTAGTATTCTCCATATTCCTACTTTCCACCAGGGAATACTGAATACTTCTCACAGCTGAGGGTTTGCTACAGTTGTATCGGATGTAGAGCTTCACCCGCCATCGTCCGCACAAATCCACCATTACAGAAGCTTGAGCGGACTGGATGCAATTGTAACAAATACCCAGCTGCGAGCTATGTGTGATTTTTTGATGTTTCCATCGGCAGGCCTGTCGCTTGTAAATCTCTTTCCCTCTCCAGGATCTCCTCGCTCCTCTCAGGAGTTTCCACTTTCTATTAACAGCTGCAATCCCAGCACCGGGAGGAAATGAGAAGCAGCGAGGCGGCCGTTCCAAGGTCTTGGCACCGATTTTACAGAACAGGCTCTGCTACATCCTCCGCAGCTCTCCTGTGTACTCCTCAAAGCATTCCCGGAAGATACAGGGAAAAAATTTATAAAAAAAAACCTTGCGTCATCCTGTAAGGTGAAATGCATCTGCGTTATGGAAAGCTGGGTGACATCAATATGGCAACACTTCTGGCGGTCATGACCTCCGCAACATCAAAACTAGAAGGGGCGAGACATATTAGTTCATTTGGGACCCTCCTTGCAGCTATACCGGTTCCACCCAACTTTCCTAGATAGAGGTATAACCCTATACAGTTATTTTAATAACAATTTAAGAATTTTCTGCTCTATAAAAGCGACATTTTTGAAGGAAACATTTTTGCTTTTTTGCCAGTTCCAGGAGGGAGCGGCGTAAATAGACTAAGAGATGAATCGCGCTTCCTGCAGGCCGGGCTGGCAGAGGACCGCGCACGGTTTACATATAAACATCAGTTCCCATCACAGAGACAGATCAGACAGGAAGTGTGCGGCCACAGATTACACAGCCATCGACATCGCCGATAACACGAGTTATCATGTTTGTGCAGTCTTAAGCGGCAGAAGCTCGTAAGACCCTCTGATCCCCGTATGGGAAGATCTGATTTAGGATGGTGTGTGTGCGGGGTATCGCTAAATAATACAAAATCATATTAATGGATAGGCCATTATATTACGTACAAGAATCACCACTAAGTTCTTAAAGGGTGTGAAGACTTTTGCAAACATCTTTTACTGATCCAATGCATCAAACATTAAAGCGATCCTATCATTAAAAGTCAGCTTTTTGTCCCTAACACGTAGGAATAGCCTTAAGAAAGGCAATGCTTCTCCTACCGTTAGATGTCTTCTCAAGTTGCCGTTCGGTATATAATCCGGTTTTTGTCGGTATGCAAATGAGTTCTCTCGCAGCACTGGGGGCGTCCCCAATGCTGCGAGAGAACTCTCCAGCGCCGCCTCCATCTTCTTCGCGTGGCTTCAAATTTCTAGGCCTCGGGCCTAGTGCAAAGCCGACTGCGCATGCCCGCCGGCCACATGAAAATGGCTGCTTGCACAGTATTGTAAGCGGTCATTTTCTTGTGGCCAGCAGGCATGCACAGTCGGCTTTGCCCGAGCCCGAGAAGTTTGACCCTCAGCACCGGAAGAAGACGCGTGAAGAGCCCATTCCTGAAGAAGATGGAGGCGGCGCTAGAGAGTTCTCTCGCAGCATTGAGGACCGCCCCCATTGCTGCGGAGGAACTCATTTGCATACCGACGAGAACCGCGATGTCTACCAAACGGCGGCGTGGAGAAGATATCTAAAGGTAGGAGAAGAATAGCCTTTCTTAAGGCTATTCCTATGTGTTAGGGACAAAAAATGACTTTAACAAGGAAACAACTCTTTGGTTATGAATCTCCTGCTTTCTCTATGTACAGTTTAACTGGAAAAAAAACCAAAAAACATCTCCATGATAACAGACTACAAAAACCGTGTGTAGTCTGGTCCTGTAGTCATGCTTCACTCCCTTCCATATCCCTCTTCTACTGTTTGTACAAGAAGGAGGAGCTAAGAAATACATGATCTCAGAATCGGACTACACTGGGTTTGTTTGTAGTCGGTACCCTCGAAGACACATGGGCTTGCATAGGAGCTGGATACACAAAACGACAAGAGAGTTGCTTCATCAGATCTATAAATCAGTCCATTGACTCTTGACCCAATGGCAGGCGATGGTATATCCACATAGAGGTCCTGCAGAGCCTGTTGGCCAGTTTATCTCTTTCCCTAGACAAGTCTTATATCTATGGCCACACAGAAACAACACATGTCAAACATGGCGGCAGATTCCACTCCTATAATGGAGGAGGCGGTTGACTAAGTCACGTCGCTACTGATATATTAAAGATAGACAACCACAGGTCGCTGCTGAAAATCTTTCGACAGAAAACTTTTTTGATACGTATCTTAGAATTCTCAAGAAGTTTATTATCAGGCACGAGGACTAGAAGAATAGATAAGAGACATGTGACGGATAGAACAACTATGACTGAACCAATATTACCAGTATTTAAAGGGATTGTCCATCAGGTTAAAAAATTCTTAGGAACGCCAAGGGTTACAAAAATAACCTCACTGATCCCTGGCGCTCTAGTTCCAATGCTTCCAAGATCACCCCCTGGTCTCCAATTCCTGGCCCCTCTCGACACACAGGTTGCAGCAGGTCACAGGGGTGACCCTGGGCAGCATCAGAACAGAGGGGGCGGGGATCGGGGGGTATTGCTACATTTTCACCATTTATGTCCTTGGAAACAGACAACACTTTGTTGTCAGACATGTGAACGGAGCTTTGGAAGTGAATGGAGAAGAAAGTTTGTGGACTTGACCCAACCCAAATCCCATCACTCCATCCATAACGGTCACTGATGACACTGTCTCAATGAAGAAATTGGCCTTTTTCTTCCTTTCATCCGGTTTCTCTTGTTTATCCCCACTACCAACACTTACCGCCCCCATCGCCTCCCCCAACATAGCTGCACCGCCATACAGTGACAACAGCAGATGTCCGCATCTCTTCCACATGAGTTTCCTCAAATACCAGACAACCTTCTAATGCAACCACATAATTAATCATCTGGAGGGGAAACTTCCTGAATAAACCGCAGGTACGCCAGCCACTCCATTTCCTGTCCCGTCATCTGTAACATCCAAGAACTTTTCATCAAATCTCTTTCTATTAAGGACATGAACCGGACAACCTCATACCAGTAAACTAGTAGGGACTATTGCATCATCTGAAATACCCCCAAACACCTGACCAGGATGGGTGACAGGAGAGTGATCATGTGACCAGTGGTTCAAAAATCAGTGATCATTTCCTAAAAATGCCCTTTATCACCAACTCTTTCCATTCTTTAATAGTCATCGCCATGCTGATTCTGGCACAGTTGGAATTTTTTCTCTAGCCCCCACCGTTCCTGAGCAATCATTACTGTTAGTTTCAGCCAATCAGGTGCTATTTTTAGGTGGGCTGTCCCTGACTATCTCCTCCAGCTAGGACCGCCCACCTGATAGAGAGCCTAATTATTATGTTGGGTGTTGAAACTAACAACACTGATTGCTCAGGAACGGTGGGGGCTAGAGAAAAAATTCCAACTGTGCCAAAATCATCAGAGTCGACACTATTAATAAATGTAAAAGATTGGAGTTGGTGGAGGGTCCCCTTTAAAAGGATCGTCTCAGATTACAAAACTTGTGTGGTATAACAGGCACAACCCATGGACAGTTGTGGCACCAATTTTTGAACAAAGCAGCCATATGTATGTAACCTTGGACAAGCCCTTTAAGCTGATAACAACACTGTGATTGGTTACTAGGAGCCTCAAGTTCAGAAAAAACAAACTGTCCTCATTTCCCATAGCAATCAATCACAGAGCAGCTTTTATTTTTCCTCAGCCGTTCAAGAAGTGAAAGCTCGGCTCTGATTGGTTGCTCTGGCCAACAAGGTGCTCGGTAATTCTAAACCAGGCCTTTGACAAGCTGGATTTTTTACAGCGATATCACACCATGCAATAAGCGGTTAAAAGGTGCGTGTGAAGCACGCGGAGACGGTTTTATAGGACTCCGAGCTGACAGATACGGTTTACATTGCCTTCTGTGCAAATACAGAAGGGAGAGGCTGACAGTAACAGGGATTATCTTGTAGCAGTAAAATCATTCACAGACAAAGGCCGCCATCGCCGATTTCGCTTTCTATATACTGTATGCACGGTTCCAACACACAAACCTCATCGAGATGAATAGACCTTTGGGCCATATTCCCAACGGACTAGACAGACTAGAACTGCAGCATGGCTTATAGCCTTCGGATGTAATGATAGATGAGATGGAGTTCCCCTTTAAAATCTAGATATTGCTAACAATTGTGTCCGGTCCCCCGATCCCCTGAGATACTCACGTTCCCAACACATCCCGAAATTCATAGATGTCTCTTATATCTTCTGCTCTCTTCTTCCAACTTGGCCCATCCTCTCCTAAGGGCATTCTGAAAGGTATTCCTTACTCACTTAGTGCGGATAGAAATTTCTGCCGAATCTAAAGAGGAATAAAAATATAGAAAAACACATCAAAAGACTGAAAATTCATCAAATATGAATATCAAATATGAAGTAGTTATTGTAGTGCTGTTCTATGAATATCTGGAGTCGCTGTTACAGGTTGTGCTCTATGGCTCAGCAAATTTAATACCATAAACTGGATAACCCCTTTAAACCAAGTTTTTATGCTAAACATTTTTAAGAAACGTAAAAAAAAAAAATTTATGTCACTATCTATATTTTACCATCTCCTGCAATTTTCACTATGGCTACTAAGCCTAATAATAACCTGACATAAATGTTGTTACCAGAGCATATTAGGAGCTCAGGCAAGATGGCTGCCCCCATAATCATGTACAGAAACTAAAATTAAAAAAAAAATAATTTACAAATCAGAAAATAATTACAGTTCATTACTGACCCATTGTAGCCCGATGACTATAAGGAGCCCACAAGACTATAACCGGTGTACCGAATATTGTTTCAATTCATTAATATAATTACCCACAGCAGATGAAATAGATGTCACACGTTCTAGAAGACGGCGGAACAGAACTTTACAGACACCTTAACACCTCTGTAACAAACACGGTTTATCTTTAGTATATCCGTTGGCTCCAAATAGACTGACTTGGTATAACCAGTCGTGCACGAATTATATCTGAAAAGAAAGTTGTACCTAAAAAATTCACGTGTGACTTCCTTTACCGGAAATATCCCATTCCAACCGTGTCACACTCACAGGAGATCGGGAAGCTAAGATATAAGGAGCTTCTTCAATAGCTGTCCCTAGCAGTCACAGATATAGTTACATGGCGTACAGACAGTTACCGTCAACCACCTTTCATCCGTTAAGAGGCGCCGCTTCACTGATTCTGGCACAGTTAGAATTTTTTCTCTAGCCCCCACCGTTCCCAAGCAATCAGTGCTGCTACTTTTGGTGCCTGATATGAGAACTAAACCCTCTAATGGCCAGTAGGTGGTGTCAGGCAGGCCTCTGATTGGAGCTCTGAGTCACGCCCCCTGGCCTGCTCCCGCCTCACATCACCCACGGGACATTAGAGAGTCTAGTTCATTAAAGTTACAGCACTGATTTCTCAGGAACGGTGGGAGCTAGAGACAAAATGCCAACTGCGCCAGAATCAGTGAAGCGGTGCCTATTAAAGAATAAAAAGAGCTCAAATTGGTGGAGGTGATGAAAGGTCCTCCTTAAGTATTTGTCTTTAAAGTTATGTAAGGGCTAAGGAGCTCTGTATTAGAAAAATAGCTCTCTGGCCGTTGTAAAGATATAAAAAAGAAATTAATCTTCAGTTTTGGACCCATTTAGGTTAAAATAATGTATCTCCGCTTCAAGTCAGCTGAACCATACAGCGAGGTGTTATAGGGAAGTGCCATAAATCACGTCATATGATTCTTAAAAATCCTAGTTCCTATGAATACTTGTAAGCACCTAGAAAACAAGCCAAGCAGGTTTGTACAGAACAATAGTTACTAATCCCCAATACGAAGCCGGCCAAATACTGACTAGATGACGTGACTTTATCAAGAACTAGAAATATACAACGACCATGTGTTTAGAAGACAACGCAGTGCAGGAGGTGGCCAGCGGCTGGACTAGAACTACCACTACCACACAACAGAATATGGAGAGGAACGTGAGGCGGTCTTCTGCACATTGTGGCCCTTGTAACCTCCACGTAATCCGCAGGAAGATTGGGCAAGATGCTTTTTGTTACACGTCCATTCCCATCTCCCATTGAAATAACAGGAGGCGGATTCCAGATGGAAGTTGGAGGGGTGTCATCGGCCATATGTTTGTTCGTCTGACAAGTAGCTGACACTCGACGTACTCACTCCTTTTTGGAAGGCGTTAGGGCAAACCCATACATGTCGCATCCCATCCAACTTTAAGCTGATAACACATGAGATATTTAGGAGCAAATGCCCTCAGACGTTATAGGACTTGGTCCACAAAAACAACCTCAGAACGGGGATTAGTAGCTGATCGACAGGATTGCTGGAGGTGGTGCAGTACTGTACTTTGGCCAGAGGTAGCGCAGTACTGTACTTTGGCCATCTCTGACCGTCCCATAACGGAGTGGCAGTAAGCCTGTGGCCCCATTGAAACAGGGGTACATGTCAGCCCCATTCTTGTCAGACCTCTACCGATCTGTAACAGAACCCTTGTCCAATGGAGAGGGAAGAAGTTTCTTTTGTGGGCAGAACCTTTTAATGGTATCTCCTACCAGGATAACATCAAAAAAGTAGGGGTATGTTCACATGGAGGAATTAAGCTCAAAATACTCTCCAAATACAAACCCTGTGAAATGCGCAGCGAAAAGCCAAACGCAAGTCTCAGCTTTCCACTTCGATTAGCCTCATGTCCAATGGGCCCTCAAGCGAGAGCTGACACTGCAGCTTATTTGCCGGTTCTGGCGGAAATGGATCGATTTGATGATTTTGAGGTGGAATCTGTCTGAAAAAAAATCAGCTGCAAATTCATCTGTGTGAACATACCCTAATGCTGGCCATACACTGAACGCTTATTCCCTCCTAGTTCCCACATACACCTGCATCCTCATCTAGGCCAAGTGTGCATGTGCTTGGAATTGGGAGGGGTATAAGCCGATGCCTTACACCTCTGAGGATGGTTTATCTACCCTGAAACCCAATATCCCGATCTTTTTCTCCTCCGTTCGCTGCTGGAGATAGTCCGGAGGCCTCCATAGACATTAGATCACAGGTGTCAAACGCAAGGCCCGTGGCCATGTGTTTTGTGGCCTATACATCAGCCATGAAGTGACCTAAGGCGATAGCCTCGAGCGGTGCCCCATGGCATAAACTGAGGGTTGGCACTATTTTTTAATTGCTCGCCACCTCTTGGATTATTGTATAAGGAGGGGCAGATAATTTACTCACCTATACACACTCCTGTCCATGGTGGTCGCCGCTGCCACCTCTAGGTGGCGCTGCATGTGGTCAAAACACTGGAGTTCTTACATCACATCCTGGCGTGCTTCAGCATTTGGTACCGCGCACCCTGGTGTTGGCCGGCTGGTAGGCATGACTAGGTGAGTAAATTATCAGACCCTGTCTAATGCAAAAATAAGGGGTTTATATACTGTGTAGAAGCCAAAAAGAGGGTGGCGGGGGTCATATACTGTGTTGGGGCCATATTATGTGTTGTAGGCTAGTATGCTACGCAATGTGACAAATTAGGACACTATCACCCATGTATATTAACAATATGTTAACATCGGCCACATGGTTGCCTTGAATGGACTACAAGGCAACCATGGCAGAACTCCATTTATACACCTGCAGAATTACTAACAGCCCTTTGAAGACAAGTGGAATCAGATGACTCCGGTAACCGCTCATGTCACTCCGCTAATGAATAGACATTACTGATGCGTCACTCGGCGTTTCAAGGTTATGGTGCTCGGAGAGGATGTCACATCCGTCTAATCATAACAACAAAGAGCTCCGACATTCAGATTTTTGACCCAACACTCCAATCTTATTATATCCATACAATTGTTTCCTTCTCAACTTAGCCCTTCATCCGTCATGGGAGATTAGAAGAAACGGCCCAGAATGAGTAAGAGAAACAAAATCCCATTGAAATAAATGGAAATTGCCAACGGACCAGCTAGTGTCTTGTACAGACAATAGCCACGGACACCCACGGTACTGTGAACGCCCCCGAAACGGTCAAGTTTATGGGGAAGTCAGAAAAGGAGAAAAAAAAGCTGTGGCCTGAAGTATGGGAAGTTTGCACAAGACACGGTGTTGCTTGAGAATATAAAACAAGAGGAAGTTGTGTCAGAACAAAAAAATTTTCCAACAATGTTTCTTTTCACAATTCTATAGAACTGGCCACAGAACTCCTTTGGACTTTTCTAGGGATCCAGATACTTCTAGATCCTTAGAATCATCTGATTGAGGTTCCGAATGTTGAGGTCAATTCACCAGGCCAAGAACAGGGTGCCCAAACACACGGCCATTCCAGTCAACTGCACGAGATTGCCAAAGCACTCAACTATCTCACCATTCAAGGATTTGGCATCAATGTTACGAGAAGATCCTCCAGGTACGAAGCTCAAGAAATCATATCACCCGATTCTATTACCAGCCTCCATTAATAGCTTTCTTCAAGTATCAGGCATTTTTCTTCTCCTCCGAATACATTTAATCAACTTTTTTCTTTTTTAAATAACTACATCTCATGGGTTACCATGAGAACTGCAGCGGCTCATATAAGTATACGAAGAGATTCCCCAATCCTCCCACCCGTGAGAACACCTCTGACACTTGTTAGAAACCTCTGCAGTTTGCGTATAGCAACCACCCCTCCAGAAATAGTCTACTGATAAAGGCGTCTCTGCTTCATACTGGATTCCTCAATTGTTACAGGAACCCATCGGAGTGTAAAGCAGAAGTAGGGCTCCCGATTTATTTTTAGAAGAGAAAACTAGGGCACCCTCAATGAGGATCCTACCCAGCTCCATCAGTCTTGAGAATGTGGATGTCCTGGTTTCTCATCCAGATCCAAATTAGTCACCAAACCCAAAAGAAAGATTCAGAAATATACTCAAATGGGGGAAAACACTTGGAAGACTCTCCAAGAAAAAGTCGATTGAGAAGACCAGAAATGAAATAATGCACAAGAGACCTATGGTTTCCATGATCGATAGATGAGGCCACCATACTTCAATTCTGGTCTTCAATAAGGTCTACAGAACAAACCCATGTGTTAACCAAGACCAAAAACCAAAGGAAGTCGTTCTCTGAGGAGTGGAAAGGTGTAGAGTGATCAAAAAGATGGATCGATAAAATACCATCTAAAGCATGTCACTGAAAAGCCTGAAGGCCCAAACTGAAGACAGAAGTCTATGGTCCTTTTCTTAGAAGACATATGCAGCTTGTGGGTCTCCATAACGGGCACTTATTTCATGAAGACCATCATTTACCTGAAAGCAGGGATTGGAAACTTCTAATTCTTAATACTAGTAAGGAACCCAGTAGCCAAACTCATACCAGAATTACTACCAGAATTACTTTTATGGTATGACATAAGACTTTGCAAAGTCCAACAAGTGCACGTGTAGGTCTACGGCTCTAGGGCCATGGAACACTGGCCATGTATACCAGAGAAAAAGATGGACCGATGGCCAATAATCTAGCCAATGTATCCAGAAAAGAAGACGGAAGGCTATGGCTGGCTTAGATCCTTTTCTTAGAAGACATGTCAACCAGGTGTGTCGCTTGTAGGTCTCCATAAAGTCTACTTACTTCATGAAGACCACCATTTATCTGAACGTTGGTAAGGAACCCAAAAGCAAATCTCCTACCAGAAGAATTTGTAGGATATGACATAAGACTTTTGCAAAGTCCACAAGTCCACTTGTTGATCCATCGGCCATGTACAGTAGATAACAAGTCAGACCAATGGTCAACCATCTAGCCAAAGTACCGAGAACACATCAGAATGTTTAGGCCATCAAAGCTAACGCCTTACCCAATCACGTTCATCCAAGAGTGAACAAATATGTTGGTGCAGGTAGCCGTCATACCCTGGGTCCATCCTAACGGAGGCCAAAAGGACATTCTCAGAATATTTTAAACTCTATGGAGAAGTTTAGACAGTACATCGGCTTTCCCACCAGTCAACAACACAACCGAAAAACATCTAGAATCTATCTAATCGAAAAGCAAGCGTTCTCGTAGATGGGAAGATAAAGTCTTTACAGTATAGACATTTTCCCAGCCGGCGCTCATTCTCCTCTCCTCACTAATTGCCGCCGCATCGAGAGGAAGGAAGAGCAGCCTTTGATCCCCGTCCAACTGATGAATATTCAATGATCAGTCGCGGCACGCAGACATCTACCTGAACTCGAGGGGGGACATTTCTTTACGCAATCATCTTTGAAAATAAATTAAGCCGGGGAAATATCTTAAGAGCAATTCCGAGGAGAGGGAGGAGGGATAGGTATCTAGAAATAGCGACCAAAGCAGAAAAACCGAATGATCCTTCAAAGATCCAGACTTGTCATCAACTCAGCCCAGTTTCCTGGAATTTTTTTGATCCCTTCACGTGTTCTTACTTAGGTTGCATATGTGACCCATTTAGGAGAGTATGGAATGTATATATATGGTATTGATCATATGATATGATCATTATTATGCATGGTGTTCAAGCTTTAAGTGCACTGTGTGGCGGTAATATTGGAGCCTTGTAGGACAGCATGACCACTGTTGCCAACTGTCCTGAATTTGTCAGGATGGTGCCAAGTCTTCAGAAAACAGCAAATTTGGGCATGTCCTGGTCCAAAATGGGGTGAGATTTATAAAAACCCCACCCATTTTGGGGGGCAGTCCTGGTACACTTTGAGGTATCTAAGGAAGTCGCCCTATTCTCCCATGTTGATTTCCATGAAATGGTTGTTTTTCGCCATTCATAATAGCACGTACATTACGTGAAAAGTCGCACTCTGGCACAGATAGCACGAAATAGATAAGGGTGTATAAGGTCGGGACTAAAACCATTTTTAGCATCTATGGTTCTTTGTGGAGTCACTGGCAGCCATATTTGTTGTCACCAAATAGAAATAAAAAATGGCCGACTGAGCAAAGGATAAAGTTATTGCCCACAGCAACCAAACCCATTACATATGACTGTAGTGGATTGTTTGGTTGAAATGGACCACAACTTGGTTCTGTGATGGTTCTTATAAAGGGGTCCCAACATTTAAGGAGACAAAAAATACGCTCTCTTCTTGTTGACGCCATTTTAACTGCAGTTTGACAAAGTGTTGACAATCAATTTATACTAAACCTCACAAGCAAACAAGGCCTCATAACAATCCTAGCAACCATTAAAATGTCAATCGGACTGGTTGCAAGGAGAAACAAGGCCTCCATTTTGACACAGAAAACGTAACCAGAGACCTAAACTACATCTGCAATCTGATTGGTTGCCCATGACCATCACACATTTCCTGTATGATGACCCCCACCGAGTGGCCGCCATGATGGATGTAACAAAATTACTGCTAAATAATGACTTCACAATTAATACCTACATAAATTCTAACCCAATAACGGAGCGGCCCTTTAAGATGTATGATGACGATGCTAAAACTAATTATCAAAACCTGAAATCCCATTAAGATCCGCGGTCTCTCGTACGCCACATTCCCATAAATATCTCATGAGATCCAAATACATTTTAGCATCATGTATTTTTCAGGACGCGTCAAACTTGTTTTAGCGCAAGGAGGCGAATTTCTTTTTAATGCATCGCTAAGTAAATTGGTGCCGCATGGAAATCTCCACGGAAAGAACAGGCAAGTGCAATTTACGGAACTAGACCGCAGCGCCCTTGGGCCGGCCCGGAACCCTATTGTTACATAGATCGGTCTGAAAGTAGATCGAGCCAGGTCTGGGCCCAAGAGGACGGGAAAAAAGCGCTCATTACCCGGCCCAAATATTAGTGATAAAACGGAGGAAAGATGAGGCCTGACGCCTCGCAATATAATAATGTATAATTGGAAGAACTGACAATACTTCCAGGACGGACGTGCTCAGCGACTTCGCCAGTTTCTAAGCAACAGCACATGTAAGAGGAAAACAACTAAGCCTACTCACTTTTATGGACACATCCATTTTGTCACTTAAAGTTATCGAGAACTGTCAGAGTTTCACCAGAATACGTGCGCAAATTCACCGAGAGCAAAAAGTAGAATTTGGGGGTAAATTGTAAGTCCCGTTATTGCCTCCAAAGGCCTCTAGGGCACATGGTTGCACTTTACGGCATGGAATATACGCCGTGACTACTTTAAAGGAGTTCACGTTAGGCCATAAATACCCCAACAACGACCCCGGAGCGATCAGCTATATGAAACCGCTTACAGTGCACATCCTCTATCACCTGTATCACTGAACCTCGGCTCCCACTTATTTCAATGACAACCCCTTTAAGAAAACACGCCTTTAAGAATAAAAGAATTGAAAACTTTGCACAATAACAAAAGGAAATAATGGAGTCGACGTTCTGCGATTTCCACAGCGTCGCCATCCCGGTTTGCCTGTATACTTCAGGCAATCTGACTGGCGTTACAGGTTATCTTCCAATTTTCACTATGGCTACTAAGCCTAAAAATATACTGGCACTTGCCAAATTAGTAGGGTTTTCTTTGCAGCAGTCACCTTATTTACACCACAGGAATTAGTACAATAGAAGATAACACCTCTATAGATAACACCACTGCCCCATCATTGCTTCCAATCCTGACAATAGATGGCGTCACAGTTTATCTCCTCTCTCTCTCTGCAGAGCATGTCTAGATGGGTCAGCTCCAAACTATTGCTCCCTATGGACATGACTATGCCGTAAAGCATATCACTAAATGCTGTTAACAGGGCAGAGGGGAAGCTCAGGTAAGATGGCCGCCCTCACGATCATGTACAGAAAAAATAAATAAAAATAAATTAAAAAAAGTTTACAAAAAGTGATCAATTTCACTATTCCTAATAATAATGGCGAGACCTTCCCTTTAAATGCACCAGCGCACATGGGGTCTTCACATCATCCCGAAGTTAAATACCGGTTTTCCTTGCTCTTTTGTCCATTGCTGAAGTCTGACAGTCAGTAGGCAGCGAAACATTCCCAGTGCAACGCGTTTCACATCCCCCCGTGGAGAGAGATTCCCTACTAAACAGTGGTTTTCTTTATCTCTTGCGATGATGGCTCCGTATAAGAATTCTCTCTGACAGCAGCTCCTTGTACAGATTTAGGTCAGGAAGTCCTGGCACAAGCATTATACATCCGAGAGGGTGATCTCCCGCCATCCCCAGCACAGCCCCAGGACCATTATATGGGCCAACTCGAGGCTCCCGGCAAAACACTAAAACACTTTCCAACAAGTACCCTTCAAGGGGTTTTGCAAAAAAAGGAAATTTATTTTTAAAAGGAAAAGTTTGCAATTTTTGAATGCAGTTTGTGGAGCGATTCTTTATGGTATTCTGGATCTCGGTTTGCAAAAAAATCCAAAAACATCCAAATGAGTTTGCCATTTGCTGGATTTTTGGGGCCTACTAGAGGATCCTTTGGTTTTCTGATGGGTCAATCCAACCCTGTTGTAATGAAAGGCTAGGGGATGTGTTGCAGATCGGTGGGGGTCTGGTGCACAATACCCCAAGTGTTCTAGGATCTGGTTCATTTGTAGACAACTGCAGCCATCTCCGGAAGTCAATGCTATAGTGCCATGATGGCAAACCTATGGCATGGGTGCCAGAGGTGGCACTCAGAGCCCTCTCTTTGGGCTCTCATCTGTGGAACAGATTATACTGTGTGGGGGCCACCGTGGAACAAATTGTACTCTGTGGGAACCACTGTGCAGCAGATTGTACTGTGTGGGGGCCACTGTGCAGCAGATTATACTGTGTGGGGGCTACTGTGCAGCAGATTATACTGTGTGGGGGCCACTGTGGAGCAGATTATACTGTGTGGGGGCCACTGTGGAGCATATTGTACTGTGTTGGGGGTCACTGTGGAGCAGATTGGACTGTGTGGGGGCCACTGTGGAGCAGATTATACTGTGTGGGAACCACTGTGCAGCAGATTATACTGTGTGGGGGCCACTGTGGAGCATATTGTACTGTGTGGGGGCCACTGTCGAGCAGATTATACTGTGTGGGAACCACTGTGCAGCAGATTGTACTGTGTGTGGGCCACTGTGGAGCAGATTGTACTGTGTGGGAACCACTGTGCAGCAGATTGTACTGTGTGGGGGCCACTGTGGAGCAGATTCGACTGTGTGGGGGTCACTGTGGAGCAGATTGCACTGTGTGGGGGGCCACTATGAAGCAGATTGGACTGTGTGGGGGTCACTGTGGAGCAGATTGGACTGTGTGGAGGCCACTGTGCAGCAGATTGTACTGTGTGTGGGCCACTGTGGAGCAGATTGGACTGTGTGGGGGTCACTGTGGAGCAGATTGCACTGTGTGGGGGTCACAGTGGAGCAGAAAGTTCTATAAAGCCCCATTAGTATGACCATATTTTGCAGGTCTGTAATTGTGTGTAATTGTAGATCCGCACATTATTAAGGTTAAATTGCCGTGTTGGCACTTTGTGATAAATTAGTGGGTTTTGGGTTGCAGTTTGGGCACTCGTTCTCTAAAAGGTTCGCCATCACTGCTATAGTGTATCTGCCACTATCCAGACCCATGTTCTTGTGATCATGAGGGTCTCAATGCTTGGACCTCACAACTGGCAATTTATTAACTATCCTACTCTTGGGCAAACCCTTACAAAGGGGCTCTCTCAAAGACAACCCCTCTCATACTGGACGGTAGATCGGACTCCAACCACAACAGCAAAGAACTGACCTTAAAGGGGTCTTCCGGGACTCAGTTATTCATGACCACCCCTCTGCCCATTCAGAACACCTGCACACTCAGCGAAGTGTGAGGTGTACGTGAGCAACACGTGTATCAGCCAAAACAGTAATATGTGCCAATATGCCTGTAGGGTATAGGAGTGTAAGGTAAGGACGACTCAAGGTTCTAACACTCCACATAAGATGAAAAGCATTCCAGGAGTCTTACTAAATAATAGTCTGAAGGGTGGCGGGGCTGCACAAGATCGTCACATTTGCCTTAGGTCACACACTGCGTACCGACAGGTTTGTGTCATGGCTTAAAAAAAAAAATTAGGGTGTATTCACCAGTGTTAAAGAAGGAATGCAGAAAACAATGTGTTCTGAAGAAGCACTCCAGAAAAACCAAAAACACTACCCACCTCCCCATTTGAAAATGAGCCTGTATAGCATGTAATAGCTTACCAACAGCTTAATTGTGAAGTTATGTGCTCCCCTCTGGAGCACTGACCTCCTCTCTGTTCCTTTGGAGCGCTGGGGGCTCAGTCGTTCAGAGAGACAGACCACTAAAACAGCGGTTACGCATGAACCACATTGGGCTGCGCCGTTTTAAAACTGAAATCTGCCGAATTGCAGCAGTTTCTGCGACGGAGTCTCCAACAGAGATTCCGATTCTAATGTGAACCCAGCCACTCGCTCATCATAACCAAGATTTTGGCAGTTTGACAGTGAAAATCTCAACAGGGCGTCTGAAAATGCGCCAGATTTATCAGAGTGGCTGATGCCGGGTGATAAAGCTGGAGTGAGTATTTTTAGTCTGTCTACGTTTATACCACCTAGTTGGCTTACTTTGAGCCAGAATTTAGCATTTTAGCAAATTTTACGCCACAAATTTACGCTAGAGTGTAGTTGTTACCACAATAGTAAATATGGGCTAGTATTTCATGGGTCTACACCTCAATCTGACTGCCATAGTGAGATACCACATACTGTTCATACAGGAAACCCTGTGAGCATCAGAGGAGGTCAGTGCTCCAGAGGTGAGCACATAACTTCACAATAAGGGCATCCCATTACATTACACAAAGGCTCGTTTTACAATGCAGGAGACAAAAAAATAAAGGAGTTTTCTGGCATGCTTCATACCATGTTGGCCGCACATGGGTGACACGTTTCCAGCTGCTTTTGCAACGTTTGGAAATATTATAGAAGTCAATTTCAGTCTTTGACAGTCAATGGGGCATTTGGACCCTTTGACTGATGGTGGACATCATCCTTCTTTGGCTACACATATGGCTTTCTCCTCTTCCCCCATTACTACTTTGTATACTGAATAGAACTGTAACAAAACCTCAGCTGTGTGACGTATCTGGCAGCCAACATGAGAATGATTTTAGCGGACCACCAACCATCTAATTCGGCCCAGTTATTCCATGATAGCAGAGATCAGTGGAAAGTTGGCTAAATCTATTCCACTTTACTGCTACTGCACATCCCAGTGGGGTTAGCTGCCGAAAAGTTCATCCAGTGTGAACCAGGCCTTAACGCGCTCTCTGCAATGGGCGCAGCCAGACCCTGTAACATTCCACTGTGCCGCCTGGGACCGGCACGCGGTATAAGAGCAGGGATTTACATGCCGACTCTGCACGACCACCTGGAAAATGTTTGGCTCAGAACGTAAATTTTCTAAATATACTGTAAATCCTGGATTATGGCCGCTCTACATGTTTAATGCTCATGTCAAACAAGTCAGACTTCAGCTGCCAGGCCTGAAAAACCATTAAAAGGCAAAACAGATGAAATCACATCCTGAGCCTAGAAGGGCCCAGTTACTAAGACTTTCATCCCGCTGCACAGAAGCCGCCGGCGGGTCACTACGGGCATGTTATATTCCCCGTGTCACACTTGGCAGACACCAAGAAATATGATGTCATAATAATATTACTATAATCATTTGCATAGACAAAACATTCTTAAAGGAACACCCAAATTGATACGGTTATGATTAGTGCAGGGCTTGAGGGGGCCGAGCATGACGCAAGGTCGTAAAGAACACTCTCTTTGTGTTTGTGATGTAGTCCCATTGCTTTGTACCCTAGAGATCAGCTACGATCCAAGATGATCCCTGGCAGTAAGTGTTTAATTCCACAACAGCGCCATCACAGGGCAAATGATGCATTACAAATTCACTTTAAAATGAATAGGCTGTTCATAAAATGCATGGACATGCCGGGTCCTCCAAAGCAGGAGACACTCTTTGTATTTGTTTTTCACTCTAGGAAATAGATGGAGGTCCTCAAGAAATGGCCCCACTGCCTTAAAGGGGATTTGGCATTACAAAAACTTATCTCCATCCTGTCACATTGCTGGGGGTCCGACCATAGAGACCATGGTTCATCCACAGTAGAACCCAAGTGAAGAAAGTACTGAAAGCCTGGAGAATCAATGGGAGCGTGAACGGCCCGCAAAAGCTCACGCGGCGTCTACGTGCCATGTTACACCGTGTGAACCCTCCCTAACACTCCAGTCTCCACTGAAAACACATGCACACCTGGCCCAAATAAGCACATATCTGTAAAAAAAAAAAAAAAAAGACCCACCGCTCCATGTCAGGAGGACTATAGGACTTGCTGGCGCAGAACGCAATACAAGAACCCCTCCCCAGAAACATCTCCGCAGCGAAATACAGAACTTGTTTTGTTTTTTTCCCTTTCGAAAAATGTTCCACTTTGGACATGGATTTGCTGCGCTTTTATGACGGTTATATAAAAGGTACGTAGGTGTAAAGGAAAATACAATTACAGTAACTATCTCCGACGATGACACACACACAAAAAAATAACATCTATGTTGTGCAGAATTCACTTCCAGCAGAAAATCAGGCACATGAAGGATAAAGAGGAGCCCTAATTAGTGAAAGGTAACAAAGCTAATGAAGTGTCACCTATCATATCGCCATCACACTCTCCGCACCCAATATACGGCACTGATTACTATACTGCCATAAGTATTCACCTTTGGACAACATTTTATATTTACACCAGAGCTGCGCTCACTATTCTGCTGGTGCAGTCACTGTGTACATACATTACATTACTTATCCTGTATTATACTCCAGAGCTGCGCTCACTATTCTGCTGGTGCAGTCACTGTGTACATACATTACATTACTTATCCTGTATTATACTCCAGAGCTGCGCTCACTATTCTGCTGGTGCAGTCACTGTGTACATACATTACATTACTTATCCTGTATTATACTCCAGAGCTGCGCTCACTTTTCTGCTGGTACAGTCACTGTGTACATACATTACATTACTTATCCTGTATTATACTCCAGAGCTGCGCTCACTATTCTGCTGGTGCAGTCACTGTGTACATACATTACATTACTTATCCTGTATTATACTCCAGAGCTGCGCTCACTATTCTGCTGGTACGGTCACTGTGTACATACATTACATTACTTATCCTGTATTATACTCCAGGGCTGCGCTCACTATTCTGCTGGTGCAGTCACTGTGTACATACATTACATTACTTATCCTGTATTATACTCCAGAGCTGCGCTCACTATTCTGCTGGTACAGTCACTGTGTACATACATTACTTATCCTGTATTATACTCCAGAGCTGCGCTCACTATTCTGCTGTTACAGTCACTGTCTACATACATTACATTACTTATCCTGTATTATACTCCAGGGCTGCGCTCACTATTCTGCTGGTGCAGTCACTGTGTACATACATTACATTACTTATCCTGTATTATACTCCAGAGCTGCGCTCACTATTCTGCTGGTACAGTCACTGTGTACATACATTACATTACTTATCCTGTACTGACCCTGAGTTACATCCTGTATTATACTCCAGAGATGAATTCACAATTCTGCATGCTTCAGAGCTGAAATCTCTTAGCATTCTTTGAAGTTTCTCTCTACTGATCTGTAGTTTGGAAAGGGTTACACTGCACAGTCATGTGATGCAGGAAAAACTAAGTGCCCCCCGCATCTATAAGGATGTGTCACCCAGCTTGTTGATGGTTTCACCCTCCAGCTCTTGGCCGAGGTCCCTGTTCCCCATTACTCCACCAGACCCGGACCCACTAGGCATTTGCCCCGTCTATCCGTTTGGCCAGTCTGACCACTTTTCCTGACTATTTTGGCGTGGGACGCGCGCCGGCCTCTATCCATTCCACACAATAGGACCAGATTCGCCTATTTTTAGACACAATGTAAAGTTTGTACATTCAGCTTTTTTCACGGCCAGATGTAAAACCTTATGACTTGCGAGCCGTGTAGCTTAGAAATCACAGCGTCTACATCTTTTTGCAATGCAGGAGGTTTTTTTTCTGAAATTCTGACAGATGACATCACCAGGAACTGAAAAACGTCACTTGTTATAGTGCGGCGCTCCATGGCACCGTGTGTACAGGCGCTTAAGACGGAGTCGCGTTTCTTCTCCATTTTTAACATCTCCACTTGCTGCAAGGAAACAGCACATATAACGCATCCGAAAACCTGCGCAGACCCATAACTTGTCACAACTGAAGGGTTGGTACAGTTGTATCCTCTATGTCCTAAACACATCAGCAACATAAATCTCTCTCGTGTCCTGACAGTTTGGTTGCAGGGGATTGTCATGGCCGGATATAGCAGAAGCAGAGTCTGAACTATGAGCAGGACTAGTTTTACTGGTTTTCAGGACCCATTCACTTCACGTTGAACCTATTGTTCTCAGTTATCAGCCATTTCCAGCTGGCTATGGTGCTCGTCAATGATACAAGACACTTTTATAGGATTTAAAGGGAGCTCCATCTCCATCGAGATTACAGGGGTCCACAGGGCTGCGGTCACTTCTAAGTCTCCCATGCTCAGGGGCACCCCAACTGGTGGATGGCCAGAAGGGAACACAGCCCTGAATTAGTCCGGGGGCCCCTTTGTTTTTAGAATTGGTGGGGGTCCTAGAGATCAGAGACCCACTAATCATAAAGGGATGGCATATTCTAGGGATAAGATAGAACACCCCTTTAAGCTAGAAAGTTGCAAATTACTATAAAAGTTCCGTTCACATGTGGACCGGCGGTGGAATTGGGGGGGGAGATCGAGAAGGACACTTGTTTTTTCAGCATCCAAAATAAGTGTCAATTCTAGGTCCACCTTAAAATCAGATCCAATTTCGTGTCTTTGAATAGCCCCTTAACTGCCCCCAACCTGACCATCCTAAAGCACCCCAAGGAAGGTTCTATTATTCTATGGGTTCTGGCCCTCCAGAATATAATAACGGTCCAGCATAAGACACCCAAATTTGAAGGGTCCTACGGTCTATTTCCTAGGGCTTGTTGGACGATGAGCCCCCCAAATCATCTGGTAGGCCCAAAGGGACCTCAGTCCGACACCGGTTTCCATATCAGCCCCTATTCACATTACGTCTGACATATGCGCAGGAACCACCAACATATATCAAGTGGACCCTACATGAGTATATATGTGGCACATACACCAAATAACACAGGGCAGCGATATCCGCTGTGTTATTCCGCACGCCGCTGTGTGTTGAAGGCCGTCAGGCCCTGCTGGGAGTTGTAGTACCGCAGCAGTTTGGGGACCACTGCTTTAATGGGGCAGATGTATTATACTGGTTTAGAGTTTGTAATCAATCGCAGCAGAATACGGAATAAATTGGCCGCTAAGGGCAACGAACACTAAAGCATTATAATCCATCTGCCCCAATCTTGAGGGCCCTAGAGAGATTTTCTAAGGGGCCCCTGCCCTTAATACACAATGGACATCTGTCATGTAGTAACCAGGGGCCCAGTCTGCTGAGAATTTCCAGGAAAACTCCCATTATCCACAAATAGCCCAGTTACTACTAGAATCAGGAATTCCTCCATTCTTCGCCCATTTAGAACACGTCGTATAAACCCCCCCAACCCCTCCTCCCGAAAACCTAAACTCCACTAAACCAGATGTCCTTACATAATAGACCCCGAACTGCCTGCGGCTCCCTGTAAAACTTCCACAACGCACCTTTGTATTACGCCGCAGACCGTACCCGACTGTATACAGAGTGTTCCTATAGTGGAATGTTAAATAAAGCTTTTTGATATTACAGACACCGCGCCGTAATACACCTGATGCAAAGAAGAAAAGAATACCAGGGGTCAGCAACCAGTAGCAATCCAGTTGTTAGGAGTATGGCTGTCAGGGCATGCTGGGAGTTGTAGTCTCACCACAGGTTGGACGTCCCCTTATCTGGGGCGAAGATTTCATTTAGGGTTCCAAAGACCATTGCCAAGGCGGGATATTTCGTTGGCACCCCATCCAACAGAGATAGGCAACCTTCAGCACTCCAGCTGTTGTGGAACTACAACTCCCAGCATGCCCGCCACATTCATATAGTAGGTGTCCCTATCTCTGTAGTGAGGAGAAGTCTTATTGGGGCAGAAAGGAGTCATGGGGGATTCAGGACCCCCGCCATAGTGATCCATAAAGATGGCGTCCATGGTATGCTGAGACTTGTAGTTCTATCACAGCAGCATACCTGTGCTTGTTTGAGGCATGCCTGATGCTGGATAACGGGAGATGTATTCCAGAATTTAGGATTGACCTTTAGTTCTCTCTTATACACAGGGTGCACGTTTCTAGCCGCCATATTTTTTCGTATTCTGGCGCCCTTTATCTATAGAATGATTGGTAGGAACATTTACATGTACATTTGGAAAGATTTGACAGATATAAAATTATTTGCAATATTAAAAAAATAATAGTAAACTGTAAAAATAATCCATAATATAACGCAGGAAGCTGCGGGGTGAATAAGGGGTTAAATATCTGAATGTTCGTCACCGGGACTGAGCAGTTCTAAGAAGCACACCATATGATGGGATAAAATTTTACATCTGACCCCTACAGACAGTGACAGATGCTATCCAAGAGGTTCCGCAGCAGCAGCAGCTGTGACTAGAGCTCAGCACATGGGTGCCCCAGTGACACGGATGTCTGACGCTGCAGCTCCCATTATCTGGGCCACTAGGATTAATTTGCCTTGCAGTGAGAAATCTGTCAGCTGCCCCCCGGGAGTGGGTCACATATAGACACGGTTCACCAGCCCCGTGTGCCAGTGTGCAAGAGCGGTATCACGGATTACAAGTGCAGCAGGTACAAGGTAGAGTCTGCTAAATCCAGGATTACTGGGGACATCCCATAAGAAGCCTAGAGAGGAGAACCAGGATCTGTGCCCACCACATACACCCTACAGGCCTGCTATAGAGACAGGGATCCCCAGACAGGCTGCTCGTACAGCGGGACCAACAGGTACATGCTACATACATATATACTACCACTACATGCTACATATATATATATATATACTACCACTACATATATATATATATATACTACCTCTACATGCATATATACTACCACTACATATATATATATATATATATATATATATATATATATACTACCTCTACATGCTACATGCATGTATACTACCACTACATGCTACATATATATATATATATATATATATACACACACACCACTACAACTGCATACATATATACTACCACTACATGCTACATACATATAAACTACTACATGTTACATATATATATATATATATATATATACACAACTACATGATACATATATACTACCACTACATACATATGTACTACATCTACATACATATACATACTACCAATTCATGCTACATACATATACAGTATACTTCAACTACATACTACCTACATGAATACTACCACTACATACTACCTACATATATACTATAGCACTACAGTACTTGCTAGATTCATACTATAGCACATGCTACAGATACATATACACACACTCATACAAACCTACCTACAGAATTAGAAATGTTAAAACATACAAACCTGCACACATGACAGTTACATACAACACATGTGCAGCATCTTATGCACTATATAGGTACACACAGGATACTGACACATATGCATATACACCCACAATGCAACTTACATATATACATGATAATCACACGTATGTACCACACTACATGCATGCAGCATCATCATACCTACATGCAACTCATGTGCAGAATCTTATACACTCCACAGGTACATACATGACAATGACATGTACACACCATCATACATATAAATCACATACATGGTACATGGAACACCACCATACCTACTACATAAATGCAGCAGCAATAACACACATACCACATGCTAATCACATGCATGCAACATTAATATATACTACTTAAGTACATACATGATACACTATATACTGTAATATATAGACACATGTGCAGCATCATACATACACATGTTAATCACAAGTATGCAGTATTATACACATGCATAGCACATGAATCACTATACATACGTGCACTAACATAGACAAATATGTATCATCAGCAGCAGCACACAGAGGACATGCACAGACATACATTACATACATGATGCCGGTGTTACCTGGCAGAGCTGTCACCGCCGGTGTCCTCCCCGCTGCCCGGTGTCTCAGTGTCTACAGCCGCCTGCCCAGCCCTCCCTGCCCAGCACTGATGTCAGCACAGCCCGGGAGAGGCGGGGCAACAGCGTGTACCAGCCAATGGTGAGGCGGGGAGGCGGAGCTACCAGCATCAGGGCGGGTCAGGGTGAAGTATAAATACCGTGCTGAGGGAGGCGTTCATTCACAATCATGAGCGCGAGAGAGGGAGGTGTGAGGAGGGGCTGGGGTCATGTCACTAGTGTGAGGAGGGGCTTGGGTCATGTCACTAGTGTGAGGAGGGGGCTGGGGTCATGTCACTAGTGTGAGGGGATGTGAGGAGGGGGCTGGGGTCATGTCACTAGTGTGAGGGGATGTAAGGAGGGGCTGGGCTCATGTCACTAGTGTGAGGAGGGGGCTGGGGTCATGTCACTAGTGTGAGGGGATGTGAGGAGGGGGCTGGGGTCATGTCACTAGTGTGAGGGGATGTGAGGAGGGGGCTGGGGTCATGTCACTAGTGTGAGGGGATGTGAGGAGGGGGCTGGGGTCATGTCACTAGTGTGAGGGGATGTGAGGAGGGGGCTGGGGTCATGTCACTAGTGTGAGGAAGGGGACTAGGATCATGTCACTAGTGTGAGGGGATGTAAGGAGGGGCTGGGCTCATGTCACTAGTGTGAGGAGGGGGGCTGGGGTCATGTCACTAGTGTGAGGAAGGGGACTAGGATCATGTCACTAGTGTGAGGGGATGTAAGGAGGGGCTGGGCTCATGTCACTAGTGTGAGGAGGGGGGCTGGGGTCATGTCACTAGTGTGAGGAAGGGGACTAGGATCATGTCACTAGTGTGAGGGGATGTAAGGAGGGGCTGGGCTCATGTCACTAGTGTGAGGAGGGGGGCTGGGGTCATGTCACTAGTGTGAGGAAGGGGCTGGGGGTCATGTCACTAGTGTGAGGAAGGGGGCTGGGGTCATGTCACTAGTGTGAGGAAGGGGCTGGGGGTCATGTCACTAGTGTGAGGAGGGGGCTGGGGGTCATGTCACTAGTGTGAGGAAGGGGGCTGGGGTCATGTCACTAGTGTGAGGAAGGGGCTGGGGGTCATGTCACTAGTGTGAGGAGGGGGCTGGGGTCATGTCACTAGTGTGAGGAAGGGGGCTGGGGTCATGTCACTAGTGTGAGGAAGGGGCTGGGGGTCATGTCACTAGTGTGAGGAGGGGGCTGGGGTCATGTCACTAGTGTGAGGAGGGGATTGGGGTCATGTCACTAGTGTGAGGAGGGGCTTGGGTCATGTCACTAGTGTGAGGGGATGTGAGGAGGGGGCTGGGGTCATGTCACTAGTGTGAGGGGATGTGAGGAGGGGGCTGGGGTCATGTCACTAGTGTGAGGGGATGTGAGGAGGGGGCTGGGGTCATGTCACTAGTGTGAGGAAGGGGACTAGGATCATGTCACTAGTGTGAGGGGATGTAAGGAGGGGCTGGGCTCATGTCACTAGTGTGAGGAGGGGGGCTGGGGTCATGTCACTAGTGTGAGGAAGGGGACTAGGATCATGTCACTAGTGTGAGGGGATGTAAGGAGGGGCTGGGCTCATGTCACTAGTGTGAGGAGGGGGGCTGGGGTCATGTCACTAGTGTGAGGAAGGGGCTGGGGGTCATGTCACTAGTGTGAGGAAGGGGCTGGGGGTCATGTCACTAGTGTGAGGAGGGGGCTGGGGTCATGTCACTAGTGTGAGGAGGGGATTGGGGTCATGTCACTAGTGTGAGGAGGGGCTTGGGTCATGTCACTAGTGTGAGGGGATGTGAGGAGGGGGCTGGGGTCATGTCACTAGTGTGAGGGGATGTGAGGAGGGGGCTGGGGTCATGTCACTAGTGTGAGGGGATGTGAGGAGGGGGCTGGGGTCATGTCACTAGTGTGAGGAAGGGGACTAGGATCATGTCACTAGTGTGAGGAGGGGGGCTGGGCTCATGTCACTAGTGTGAGGAGGGGGGCTGGGCTCATGTCACTAGTGTGAGGAGGGGGGCTGGGCTCATGTCACTAGTGTGAGGGAGGGACTGGGGTCATGTCACTAGTGTGAGGAGGGGGCTGGGGTCATAGGCAAAAATATTTACAGTATCTGCCTCTTCATAGACATCGCTCACACTACCCCATTTCTATCGTCCTGTTAAAATTTCGATCCATCATTTTGGATTTTTTTAGAAACATTTTAAATTTAGAATACAATAATGTGATAGAAGTTTTCTATAGAAAATATCAGGCTGTTTCCTCAGGGTTCAAATATTTTATTACACATTAAATAGCAGATAATTATTAAAAACAATAATGTACAGCAGGGCAGATGGATTAAAGCCAAAGACATACACAAATAGACACATAGAATAAAGAACGTGGGTTCTTATGCTAGACCATGTAAGATAAATAAAGGTAAGTATAGTAGCAAAAAATAACCCTAGTATGACTATAGCAAAACTACATTAGTGCCAACCATAAAATACTGTTGGCAAGAAGCACCCCTCCAAAAATATGTCCCTATAAATGTAGACTAGTATTTTGTAATTATAGCATAAATATCTGAGGACATGTAGGAGGAGACAGCTACAGTATATAAAGTGTGAGGTAAACTACATAGATATTGCTCCCATCAATAGGGAATATAGATTACATATGTGATCACACTACAATGCAGCCAAAGCTATATACATACAAAATACAAATAGCTCCTATAAGGCAATCAGCCAAATACCTGAAGTCATGTCTCCAAATAAAGGTCAGCTAGCAGCCACGATAGAATACTAACAGGTAGGTAGACGGACCACCCCGGCTAGCAGCCACGATAGAATACTAACAGGTAGGTAGACGGGTGGTCCGTCTACCTACCTGTTAGTATTCTATCGTGGCTGCTAGCTGACCTTTATTTGGAGACATGACTTCAGGTATTTGGCTGATTGCCTTATAGGAGCTATTTGTATTTTGTATGTATATAGCTTTGGCTGCATTGTAGTGTGATCACATATGTAATCTATATTCCCTATTGATGGGAGCAATATCTATGTAGTTTACCTCACACTTTATATACTGTAGCTGTCTCCTCCTACATGTCCTCAGATATTTATGCTATAATTACAAAATACTAGTCTACATTTATAGGGACATATTTTTGGAGGGGTGCTTCTTGCCAACAGTATTTTATGGTTGGCACTAATGTAGTTTTGCTATATTCATACTAGGGTTATTTTTTGCTACTATACTTACCTTTATTTATCTTACATGGTCTAGCATAAGAACCCACGTTCTTTATTCTATGTGTCTATTTGTGTATGCCTTTGGCTTTAATCCATCTGCCCTGCTGTACATTATTGTTTTTAATAATTATCTGCTATTTAATGTGTAATAAAATATTTGATATATTTTTTTATATATATTGGTTGATTATTGTCTTCTTGCATTAGCTTGTGCTTTTTCCATGTGGTACTGTGAAGTCTTTTCGGGCTATTTTTTTGCAAGAATGTTATGTGAGGTCCCTGTGTATATAATGTTTCCTCAGGGTTCACATGGAGGACGTGCGGGTACAAGATCGTGCCGCACTGCTATGGGAACCACATGGTGCACATGGCAGGGCTGGTATCGCTGTTGTATAACCAGGGGTATTATTGATTACCCCACGAAACTTACACAGCGGCCAAACCGCACCCCCCCCCCGGCCCTGACTTCCTGCGTTTCTGGGCATTGCTTGTATCATGTATAATTTATGAATCATTGACTGCTCGGGGTTTGGCGATAGTATTGCAATCACGTCCGGGAGCCGTGCAGAGTGGGGGGTTGTTATCCCCTGGGTCTGCCATTATTGACCAGTCTATTGATCCCTTTAAGATATGCTTACATGCACTCCAGCCCCATATACATTATTTTCCAACTGTCCCGAAATTTCCCCGGATTTAATGATTTTTCCGTGAATTTTTTATACCAGGTATCTATGGATAATGTGCGATATGATGAGCTCGAATACCTGCCATGGCAGTAGCCACCGAGCCGTGTGCAGATACTATGCTGCATATACAGGTTCTCCCCCCTTGTCTGCTCGTGTGTCAGTCTCCACTGCAGCTCGGGCATTCTAGTCATGGCCAAGTCAAAGTCGGTACAGACTTATTATAATGGCATAAAAATTGCAAACCATGGATTTGGCGCAACTGCAACATTTTCCTGTGCGCCATGTGGTTCCTGCTCGGTTTCCGTGCAAAACATGCGGAGAGAAAAGTCGGGGGTGTTTCCAAGTGGACTCCCCAAACGCCGATGTGAACAGGGCCTTAGACAATTTCCTATACCACCCTGATAGTTTGTTACAATGTGTCAGTGAAGGTAAAATAAACTGGGTAATCTTGTGAACTACAACTCCCAACTTGAAGGCAGACAGGGGGCGCCATACTAAAGATCAAATTGGGTCCCAATCGTTGTGCTAGATTTTGCCACCCAAGGACACAATTTGCTACCCCCCAATGTAGTGGGTGGTTATTGCCCCTCAGTATTAAAGGGGATGTGACGAACCAGGACTGAGCCCCCTCTTGCCAAGGGCCACATGGGCTATGTCTTTTGTGGGAACTAATAAACACAGAAGATTCAGGAACTTACTGAAATAGAAAGTATGAGAACGGTGATGGGTGGAGGGACACTTCCTGCAGGCAACACACTTCCTGTCCACTACTCCCTGCTAAAGCACCCGCCGCCTGCGTCTCATCACATGTCACACTGTGTAATTGGAAGTATTGATACCCTGGGAGGCGCTGCAGGGAAAGACAGTCACAGTGACCATGTCATAGGCAGGATAGCGTAATGAAACCCTATACAGCTCCTATATACCGCGCCTATATACCGTTCCTATATACAGCCCCTATATCTCAGCTGTCAGAAATAGAAGGGTTAGCAAGAAGACATGACTGCAGGATCTGACTACAGCACATTCTGGTCTGGCCTCGTGCACATAGCTCAGTATAGGAGCTGTATACACAAAACGGCAGATACTTTTTTTTCCCATAAATGATAATTATTTGGGAATTTGCTTTATTTTCGATGCTCCATAGCCATAATAAAGTAACCCGCTCTTGTGTCCCGCCCCCGCGGAGCTTGTGGCTATTTGCAGTGTAATTTGCTTTTCTGAGACTGTAAATAAATCATCAAATGAATACGGGGACATAAAATGGATTGGGATAGTAAGAGGTGTTAAAACAACAAACATGTCCTGGTTAGTGGTTAGTGGTGTAGTCTGTGCCCTGGATTTACATCACATTCACCATTGTAGACAGCAATAGCAACAGCGACACCTACAGGTCATTATACTGTATAACTAGACATGAAGTGTGGTCTGTACCAAAGCAAAAAGCTTTGCATTAGGCTAAGGCTGCGCGGGGATTGTGTTACCCTGTGATTCCTTCACTAGTGTAAGTGAATGGAGTCACATTGTGACCCTGAGAGTGCTGGGACCGCAACTTCTAGAAGATGGCAACACCATGTATTACTAAGGGCACCCTCTGGTTGGATACACTAAGGGGGCATATTTACTATGTCAGATCACTAAGGAAGCATGAGAATCAATACAGCGCCTTACTATGAGGGGAGCACTAATGGACTGTGGTGGTCATCAAAGGGGCATCATTACACTGAAGGGGGTACTAAGGAGACATTCTTACTATGTGAGGGCACTAAGGAGACATTCTTACTATGTGAGGGCACTAAGGAGACATTCTTACTATGTGGGGGCACTAAGGAGATATTCTTACTATGTGGGGGCACTAAGGAGACATTCTTACTATATGGGGGTACTAAGGAGACATTCTTACTATGTGGGGGCACTAAGGAGACATTCTTACTATGTGGGGGCACTAAGGAGACATTCTTACTATGTGGGGACACTAAGGAGACATTCTTACTATGTGAGGGTACTAAGGAGACATTCTTACTATGTGGGGGCACTAAGGAGACATTCTTACTATGTGGGGACACTAAGGAGACATTCTTATTATGTGAGGGTACTATGGAGACATTCTTACTATGTGAGGGCACTAAGGAGACATTCTTACTATGTGAGGGCACTAAGGAGACATTCTTACTATGTGGGGGCACTAAGGAGACATTCTTACTATGTGAGGGTACTAAGGAGACATTCTTACTATGTGGGGCTACTTTGGAGACATTCTTACTATGTGAGGGCACTAAGGAGACATTCTTACTATGTGAGGCTACTTTGGAGACATTCTTACTATGTGAGGGCACTAAGGAGACATTCTTACTATGTGGGGCTACTTTGGAGACATTCTTACTATGTGAGGGCACTAAGGAGACATTCTTACTATGTGGGGCTACTTTGGAGACATTCTTACTATGTGGGGCTACTTTGGAGACATTCTTACTATGTGAGGGCACTAAGGAGACATTCTTACTATGTGGGGCTACTTTGGAGACATTCTTACTATGTGGGGGCACTAAGGAGACATTCTTACTATGTGAGGGCACTAAGGAGACATTCTTACTATGTGAGGGCACTAAGGAGACATTCTTACTATGTGAGGGCACTAAGGAGACATTCTTATTATGTGAGGGTACTATGGAGACATTCTTACTATGTGAGGGCACTAAGGAGACATTCTTACTATGTGAGGGCACTAAGGAGACATTCTTACTATGTGGGGGCACTAAGGAGACATTCTTACTATGTGAGGGCACTAAGGAGACATTCTTACTATGTGGGGCTACTATGGTGACATTCTTACTATGTGAGGGCACTAAGGAGACATTCTTACTATATGGGGCTACTATGGAGACATTCTTACTATGTGAGGGCACTAAGGAGACATTCTTACTATGTGGGGGCACTATGGAGACATTCTTACTATGTGAGGGTACTAAGGAGACATTCTTACTATGTGGGGGCACTAAGGAGACATTCTTACTATGTGAGGGCACTAAGGAGACATTCTTACTATGTGGGGGGACTAAGGAGACATTCTTACTATGTGGGGCTACTTTGGAGACATTCTTACTATGTGAGGGCACTAAGGAGACATTCTTACTATGTGGGGCTACTATGGAGACATTCTTACTATGTGAGGGCACTAAGGAGACATTCTTACTATGTGGGGACACTAAGGAGACATTCTTACTATGTGGGGACACTAAGGAGACATTCTTACTATGTGAGGGCACTAAGGAGACATTCTTACCATGTGAGGGCACTAAGGAGACATTCTTACTATGTGGGGACACTAAGGAGACATTCTTACTATGTGAGGGCACTAAGGAGACATTCTTACTATGTGGGGCTACTATGGAGACATTCTTACTATGTGAGGGTACTAAGGAGACATTCTTACTATGTGGGGGCACTAAGGAGACATTCTTACTATGTGAGGGTACTAAGGAGACATTCTTACTATGTGGGGGCACTAAGGAGACATTCTTATTATGTGGGGACACTAAGGAGACATTCTTACTATGTGGGGGCACTAAGGAGACATTCTTACTATGTGGGGCTACTATGGAGACATTCTTACTATGTGAGGGCACTAAGGAGACATTCTTACTATGTGGGGGCACTAAGGAGACATTCTTACTATGTGGGGGCACTAAGGAGACATTCTTACTATGTGGGGGCACTAAGGAGACATTCTTACTATGTGGGGGCACTAAGGAGACATTCTTACTATGTGAGGGCACTAAGGAGACATTCTTACTATGTGAGGGCACTAAGGAGACATTCTTACTATGTGGGGGCACTAAGGAGACATTCTTACTATGTGGGGACACTAAGGAGACATTCTTACTATGTGAGGGCACTAAGGAGACATTCTTACTATGTGGGGGCACTAAGGAGACATTCTTACTATGTGAGGGTACTAAGGAGACATTCTTACTATGTGAGGGCACTAAGGAGACATTCTTACTATGTGAGGGCACTAAGGAGACATTCTTACTATGTGAGGGCACTAAGGAGACATTCTTACTATGTGGGGGCACTAAGGAGACATTCTTACTATGTGAGGGTACTAAGGAGACATTCTTACTATGTGGGGGCACTAAGGAGACATTCTTACTATGTGAGGGTACTAAGGAGACATTCTTACTATGTGGGGGCACTAAGGAGACATTCTTACTATGTGGGGACACTAAGGAGACATTCTTACTATGTGAGGGCACTAAGGAGACATTCTTACTATGTGGGGGCACTAAGGAGACATTCTTACTATGTGAGGGCACTAAGGAGACATTCTTACTATGTGGGGGCACTAAGGAGACATTCTTACTATGTGGGGGCACTAAGGAGACATTCTTACTATGTGGGGGCACTAAGGAGACATTCTTACTATGTGGGGACACTAAGGAGACATTCTTACTATGTGAGGGTACTAAGGAGACATTCTTACTATGTGGGGGCACTAAGGAGACATTCTTACTATGTGGGGACACTAAGGAGACATTCTTACTATGTGGGGGCACTAAGGAGACATTCTTACTATGTGGGGACACTAAGGAGACATTCTTACTATGTGAGGGCACTAAGGAGACATTCTTACTATGTGGGGGCACTAAGGAGATATTCTTACTATGTGGGGGCACTAAGGAGACATTCTTACTATGTGGGGGCACTAAGGAGACATTCTTACTATGTGGGGGCACTAAGGAGACATTCTTACTATGTGGGGGCACTAAGGAGACATTCTTACTATGTGAGGGCACTAAGGAGACATTCTTACTATGTGGGGGCACTAAGGAGACATTCTTACTATGTGAGGGTACTAAGGAGACATTCTTACTATGTGGGGGCACTAAGGAGATATTCTTACTATGTGGGGGCACTAAGGAGACATTCTTACTATGTGGGACTACTATGGGGGGCATTACCTCTGTGTTGGGACGTTATAAATGTTAGAATGCTGTAGGTTTGCTACAATTGTATTCCGTTTAGACCCCGGTAGGACACATAAGACTTTTGCCCTCGGTGCACTTGGGTAAATTCATCACTGTATACAACAGCAGCCATATAGATGTGCAATGATTTTTTGGGCACAGGACCCGATGCAGATTCTACAGCAGTGCCCGGGGGGTTCTCATGGTTCACACAGTCTCTGTATTCCTTGTACAGATTGCTATGTATTACTCTACAGGTGCCATTGCTACAGGGGCCTGGCACTCCGCCATACTTATGCCCTTTCCTAATGACTCAATCATTTTGATGTGGCTGCGCACTATGGCCGCCGCCTTACAGACCCCACAGGGGAGAGTTATAATTAGACACCAGAACGTGGTGATTACAGGCAGCTCGCTCCTATCCGGCCGGACACAATACCAGCCTGTCATGCCAAGCCAGGCCTGGATGCCGCTCAGTGCCAGGCTATGTGGCAGCACGGGTAAAAAGCAGCATGTTTGCTTTATATTCCACCCCCTTCCCCTCTGGTTCCAGTATGACCCTCCCCTCCCGACCCTTGGCCGGATTTAATAATACATTTATACATCAGCGCCAGCCCCGAGCCTGCAGCACAAGCATTATAAAAAAAGACAACAGAAGGCGACTGTCCCCAAAACAGGAATTATTTATCAGCGAGCTGGCAGCGGCGGGCGTTCTGTCGCTCATTACCCAGCAAACAATATGGTTATAAATGTACCGGGGAGAGTCTGAAAAATTAATTTTCTCTTGTTCTGTCATGTTACGTATTTACGGCTGCCCTGAAGCTTAGCGGGGTGTACAGACGGGGGAACGAGAGGTGGCAGAAGGGAAGGAAAGCAATGGGGGTGCTCTAAAATGGCCTACATGAGGTCCTATATACTGTACGAGGTGTATAGCATAGAGAAAGACAGGGAAGCTGCTATGGGGTCCAAGATCAAGTTGTATCATACCCCTTACCCATAGGAGGCGCCAAACTGAGCTGTTCCCAAATAGCATTGCCAGCCACTGTACCCTCATACCAATATTAGTAGCCACATAACCTATATAGCAGTGCCAGCCACCATGCCCCCTGACCAGTACTAGTCACAATACCTATACAGCTACCCACTATGTCCCCTGACCAGCACTAGTCAAATACCTATACAGCTAGCCACCATGCTTCCTGACCAGTACTAGTCACAATACCTATACATCTACCCAATATGTCTCCCTACCTGTACTAGTCCCCAAATAACATTGCCAGCCACTGTGCCCCCATACCAATACTAGTAGCACATAACCTATATAGCAATGCCAGCCACTATGTCCCCAGACCAGTACTAGTCACAGTACCTATACAGCTAGCCACCATGCCCCCTGACCAGTACTAGTCACAGTACCTATACAGCTACCCACTATGTCCCCTAACCAGTATTAGTCCCTAAGGTTACCAAATAGCATTGCCAGCCTCAATACCCTCCTATCAATGCCACAATCCCTCCACATCAGTGCCAGCCATAATTGTTTCATATAAATACGAAACTACAGCCGGCGTCACCGACTAGTACTAGTCACAGTACCTATATAGCATTGCCAGTCACCGGCCCCCCGACCAGTACTAGTCCCTACAGTTCCCAAATAGCATTGCCAGCCTCTGTGCGTTCATACCAATACAAGTAGCCATATAACCTAAGCAGTGGTAACCACCATGCCTCCCGACCAGTACTAGTCACAGTATCTATACAACTAGTCACTATGCCCCCCGACCTGTACTAGTCCCTACAGTTCCCAAATAGCATTGCCAGCCACTATGTCCACCAGTCCTAGTAGCCATATAACCTATATGTCAGTGCAGGCCCGGTGCCCCCATACCCGTATTAATAGCCACATAACCTATATGTCAGTGCAGGCCCGGTGCCCCCCTACCAGTCCTAGTAGCCATATAACCTATATGTCAGTGCAGGCCCGGTGCCCCCCTACCAGTCCTAGTAGCCATATAACCTATATGTCAGTGCAGGCCCGGTGCCCCCATACCCGTATTAATAGCCACATAACCTATATGTCAGTGCAGGCCCGGTGCCCCCCTACCAGTCCTAGTAGCCATATAACCTATATGTCAGTGCAGGCCCGGTGCCCCCCTACCAGTCCTAGTAGCCACATAACCTATATATCAGTGCAGACCCGGTGCCCCCCTACCAGTCACTGTGATTTCTGGCTTAGACCGCCATCTTCCATATCCTGCCATGACTTATAGGTCTGTTTTGCTCGGCACTCCAGCCAGGTCACCATCACGAGGGGTCTGCGGCCTCTTCCTCGCCCCCATTACAGGGGCACATCCATCTGAATACAAAGCAGTTTTGTTCTGCCTGTACGTGTAAGAAGCTGAATAATACGATTTATTGGGCCCGGCCGCCTTCTATATCATCAGCTATTTATTATTCCATTAAAATCTCCATTTCTTCTGTCTTGTTGTCGGCATAAAGGATATTTATGGAAAGCGGCATCGTGGCACGGCGGGGAGCGTCTTTATGTGACATATGGGCATGCTAAAAACATAATGACTTTGTAATGTGAAGAGCCGCCGCGCCATCTGCAGAACCGTCCCCAAGTCACACCTGGCACCAGCTGCCCGTCTTTAGGATGGTTCACCATACAGATGCCCGGGGCTGGCTGTGGCCATCACTACCTATGGCTGGTATACATATATATACCTCCAGTACCTGCATTGTACATGGACACGGCTGGAGATCATATGGATGAGGCGGATCATTCTATGATATCGGAGGGGCAAGGGCATTTTCCCCGTCTACTCTACCCTGACCTTGCCAGACCCTCTGGTTACCCATGCCAATGCCTACGTCACCCCACACCCTGCCACCGCCCACACACATGTACCAATAGCTGGACACAAGACGACTCAGTCCTAAAACGTGGCAGACTGATCACAGCGACCGACGCCAGCCGATACATCTGGTGCATGTATACACCGTCTAGTAGAAGTATATACCACCAGGGGCGTAACTACCATAGAGGCAGCGGAGGTGGCTGCCACAGGGCCCAGACCATTAGGGGGCCCGGTGACAGCCGCTACCACTGCGTTTTTTTTTTTGTTTTTGTTTTTTAAATAGGCCGTTAGGGCCCCTATTCACTTGCCGATCCTGGCTGGGCCGGGATCGGCAAGTGACACCACGGGCCCCACAAATACTATCATTATACTCAGGGGTCTTTGCAGACCCCTGAGTATAATGATCAGTGGATCGGGAGAGGTAAGGGAACATAACAAACAGTGTTACTTACCTCTCCACGATCCTGACAGGCCTCCTTTCTGATGTCTGCCTGCGTCCCGGGTCATGTGACGTCTGACATCATTTCATAAGGATACCAGCGGAGAAGACCGCGTTGGAGCCGGAGACAGGTAAGAAACAGTAATTTTTTATGTTTTTATTCCCCCGGGTCTCCGATTATTATACTCTGGGGTCTGAAAAGACCCCAGAGTATAATAATTGTTTATGGCTGTCCACTATGGGGTATAATACTGTGTGCAGGGGCCACTATGGGCTATAATACTGTGTGCAGGGGCCACTATGAGGGATAATACTGTGTGCAGGGGACACTATGGGGGATAATACTGTGTGCAGGGGACACTATGGGGGATAATACTGTGTGCAGGGGACACTATGGGGGATAATACTGTGTGCAGGGACACTATGGGGGATAATGGGGATAATACTGTGTGCAGGGCCACTATGAGGAATAATACTGTGTGCAGGGGCCACTATGGGGGATAAATACTGTGTGCAGGGGCCAGTAAGGGACATAATACTGTGTGCAGGGGCCAGTAAGGGACATAATACTGAGTGCAGGGGCCAGTAAGGGACATAATACTGTGTGCAGGGGCCACTATGGGACATAATACTGTATGGAGGGGCCACTATGGGGGATAATACTGTGTGCAGGGGCCAGTAAGGTACATAATACTGTGTGCAGGGGACACTATGGGGCATAATACTGTGTGCAGGGGCCACTATGGGGGATAATACTGTGTGCAGGGGCCAGTAAAGGACATAATACTGTGTGCAGGGGCCAGTAAGGGACATACTACTGTGTGCAGGGGCCAGTAAGGGACATAATACTGTGTGCAGGGGCCAGTAAGGGACATAATACTGTGTGCAAGGGCCACTATGGGACATAATACTGTATGGAGGGGCCACTATGGGGGATAATACTGTGTGCAGGGGCCAGTAAGGTACATAATACTGTGTGCAGGGGACACTATGGGGCATAATACTGTGTGCAGGGGCCACTATGGGGGATAATACTGTGTGCAGGGGCCAGTAAAGGACATAATACTGTGTGCAGGGGCCAGTAAGGGACATACTACTGTGTGCAGGGGCCAGTAAGGGACATAATACTGTGTGCAGGGGCCAGTAAGGGACATAATACTGTGTGCAAGGGTCACTATGGGACATAATACTGTGTGCAGGGGACACTATGGGGCATAATACTGTGTGCAGGGGCCAGTAAGGGACATAATACTGTGTGCAGGGGCCACTATGGGGGATAATACTGTGTGCAGGGGCCAGTAAAGGACATAATACTGTGTGCAGGGGCCAGTAAGGGACATACTACTGTGTGCAGGGGCCAGTAAGGGACATAATACTGTGTGCAGGGGCCAGTAAGGGACATAATACTGTGTGCAAGGGTCACTATGGGACATAATACTGTGTGCAGGGGCCACTATGGGGGATAATACTGTGTGCAGGGGCCAGTAAGGGACATAATACTGTGTGCAGGGATTACTAAGGGACATAATAGACTAAAGAACGTCAGTATCGGTTGGGGGGGGCATGTCAAAAGTTCGCCACGGGGCCCCGCCATTCCTAGTTACGCCACTGTATACCACGTACTATAAGACATAATGTAACTTGCTCTATTGTCAGGATCTGGGTGCACATTGTCACATTGAAAGTCACGCCCCCTTACATCTAGGCCACACCCCCTTGTCTAAACAAATAGTATGAAACTAAACTCCCCTAAATTGCCCCGTCTATAGGCCTCAGTGTAGCGACAGCCAGTAGTATATGAGTACACCCCCCCCCCTGTATAGCTGTATATAGATGTCACCACAGTCAGAGCCTATTTTTCGGTTTGCCCTTTTTGACCCCGAGCTCTTTCTCATCTCTTTATGTTGTATCTGATGCCGCAAATCCTCACGTTACATGGCACTCGCCTGATGTAATGGCCCCCGTGTGACTCCTAATCTCCTCCATTCTGTATGGCACATAGGAAGGATTACTGGAGTCCGCAGTCTCTGCCTTGTTATAGAGGAGACCCAACACCCAATATTGTCTGTCTGTCTAACCCGTGTTTTGGGGTCTCCTCCCACTCTCATCCTGATAGTGACTGTAGATTGTGATCCCTATAGGGGACGGTGACTGACGATGTCTGTAGACGCTGCAGAATATGATGGCGCCATATAAAGAAGCAAATTCACACCGAGGATTTGGTAGAAAAAAGAAGAAGTTCAGGTAGATTCTGCCTGAGGAAACCCAGAATTTGACTTTGAGAGTTTAGTTTGCCCATAGCAGCCAATGAGATGACAGCCCTCCCCCATATATGGACAATTCCTTTAAATTAGAAGGATTCTCTCCTTTAGCCTGTGAGTGAGCAAGTGTTCGATTTCCCTGCAGCGCCACCACAGGGAAAATGAAGCATTACACATTGTCCCATTAAATCAATAGTCTTGTGTGTAAGGTACGGACGTGGCGGGTCCTCCAGTGTGAGGGGTGTGTTGTAAGGACTATCTATCTATAAGGACTCTATAAGGTTCCCACTGTGGATGGATTGCAGATTATTGGGTTATCTAGTGGTCCAGATTATCATGTAATGTGATGGCTGAGCCCCGGCCGGACAGTGATCCATCACAGCACACTGCCGTACCCAGAATTCCGGATTATTGGAAATCTGCACAGGAGCTACAGAAAACTAAAGGAAGTGTGCCACCTGGTGGCCAATTCTGATACAGCAGTATATAATCAAGATTATAATTACTATACAATGCAACTCAATCCATTAGACGGTACAGTACAAGGCCAAGGGTCGCCATCTTACTCTGGCAGCCTAGGCTTGAAGCATACACACAGGCAGAGTGTGTATATATATATATATATATATATATATGAATGACAATACCCAATTGCAGCAAGAGACATTTAGATTCTGGGTTTGTTTGCAATATGCAACCATGGAGACACATTGATCTGCATCGGTGCTGCATACACAAAACTAGATTTATTGTAGATGCATCATAAAGGTATACATAGAATGGCAATGCACTTCTGAGCCACATAGGGCCCCCATTCTTGTGATCTGTGGGGGTCCCAGCGGACAGATCAAACATCACGTATGCAAGAATACCCCTTTAATTCCCTAGCTATACATACAGACATAGACAGAGGACGCCGGCTCTAGACCAGACGGCCTCCCATTCTGAACAGACTTGTTATAGGTCCATTCCCTTATCAACAATGTAAGACAAAGGGGGACACATGCAGGAACCTACAAAGATTTAAGGATCAGCTTACCGAGAACTGTCTCCCCCCCCCCCTCATTTTCCGTATACTGTTTTTACCACCCACTCAGATAAACAGAGAATGATAGAATTTCAATAAACCCATATGTACATACGCAGGCTACACAGATGGCCATGTGTATACAGGAGGATGCACAAAAACAGCGGCAGACGGCCAAGTGTGTAAATATGTACTCAGCGCATCAAAGGACCACAGCGGGCCCGTCAGCAGATCCTGGATCAGGGAGAGTCTGCTATATGGGGGCCCATAGGAACAATGAGTCTACAACGATTACCCCCCCAGTGGATACAATCTGTCCTGGTCATGGGAGTGACACACGGGTGCATGGTATGTAGTATCGCGTGACCAGGACAGATCTGCATCACCTGGGTGTAAGTGACAGCAAGCAGAGATCCAGATTTTATAAATGAATGGAAAAATTACATAAGTTTTCATTACACAAAGATTGACATTTATTAGCTGGATCATTCAGAGAAGCCATATCTGGTCATACAGGATCGGCAGGTCACATGTGTTGGGGTAAGAGGGGACTTGCAGTGGTAGAGCTCTATACAAATGAATGGCTGACCACGTAACACATGGACTCACTGAGTCTGTTGGAGTGGGAAATGCTCTGCCATAGCAGGTCTTCATAGATGGCCCCTCTATATATCCATATACTCCAATATGGGATATATATAAAGGGCTCATCACTGTGAGACACTCCTTCAGGGAATAGGTCACATGATTAAACCGGATACCGGCCCCTGGGTCACTCCGGGTGGGTTCACAGATATCCTGGAACTCCCACACCCACCTTAAACAAATGCCGAGAATAAGTAAGGTAACTTAAAGTCCCTGGACAACCCCTTTAAGATCTCGTGCACCATTTGAGTCTCCCTATATGGGGCCTTGTAAAGATTCTGTCACCTCTATACGCCCCCATCTGAAGACATACCTTGGTTCAGTAGCGATGGGCGCAGTATTAGGCGGATGCACGGAGCCATGTGCCTTAAAGGAGAAGTAACTTAACCCCTGCCCTTGGCTTGTGACTAATATAGCCATGAATGGGGCTGAGCTGCAATACCTGACACAACCAGATTGCAGAAATAGCACTGTTTACCCCTTTTTGTTCAATGGTCTATGTAGATATTATGTGAAGTGGCGTTATGCTTCAGCCTGACGTAGAGGAGACAAGCATTTCTTTGTACCTTTCGCAGCGCTGGATGACAAGTAAAAGCCTCAGGGCTACAAAATGTCTCTGTAAGTGGAATGAAAGTAATCACAGCTGGATAAACACGACATCTGTCTGACGGCTGTACATGCTCTACAATACATGTGCCAACTGGAGGACGGCCGTGGTCCTTGCACCCCGGGCAACCAGTCACCTGCATAAAGGAACAACAAACTTAGGATATACATGGCAGCGCTGCCCAACCTATAGGGGGTGCAGAGGTAACTCTGGTGCAAGTGAAGCATAGAGCCAACTGCTGGGACCCACCAATCAGAAGAACGGGTGTTCTTTGTACCCCACTCTGATTGGAGCCGGTGCATTGGTGCCCTGTTCCACGCCGTGGGATAATATGGGGTAGCAGTGCGCCCATGTCACTTCTGTTCCATTCAGACTGTCCCTTGCACCTTCCCATTTTCATGGTGAGCAGGGGGTCTCAGCCGTCCGTAATTTTTAAAATGGGTGGAGGTCTCCTCATAAATGTCAGTTGACCCCTCCGCTGACGTAAATTGCTTTATTTTACCAATATTTTCTGAAAATCTCAACATCACTTACAGGTTGTTAGAAAAACAAAAAACCACAAACATGAGCAGAATAATAAAATAACACAAAGTGAACAAAAAACACTTGTAAAAGTTCCTTCTTCGCGACAACACAAAAAGTAGCGACGAATAATGACACTTCCACAATGGCGGAGCGGCTGGTTCTTCAAGTACATAAAAGGCGTCTTCCTTCCCCTCCCGGGTCACCCGTCTAACAGTTTTAATATACTTTCCCGTTCCTTCAGAGCCTTCCACGCCTGGTCCTTCTCCTTTTTTGTTGGAGTCCTTTTTTTCTGCCGTGCGGCCATGATCTTTCTGAATGCGTCCATAACCTCGTTGTCGGCCATGCGGACCCTGTGCCGGAGCTCCTGCTTGTTCATTTCTTCTTTTGCTAACCTGAGGGGGAGGATAAAGGATGAGGATTATTATAGATCTTGTATGGCGGACGGAGACGTCAAGGAGCAGCAGTGACACCGCGCCCCTAGAATAGTAGTCCGCTCACTTTGCCGCTAATCACAGCAGCTTCCTTAGTAGTCCAGTCACTTCCCTACTAGTCACAGCACCCGCGCCCCTCCATAGCCCACTAGTCACAGCAGTCTGACATGGCAAAATATTAACGAGAAATGTTAGATGTCATGGGTGAGATTCGGAGCCCTCTTAGTGCCGTCGCCCCTTAGCCTGTTGATTCTGGCGAGGAATGTTCCCATTCAGTTTAACGGTTGTTCCAAGCAATTGATAGCGATCCCGCTGCACAGCCCCCTTGATATTAAGGGGGGGGGGGGGTGGATCGGCACCAAATATTTGTCAGACTGGATTGTAAATGGGCACTCACCAAGCCAAAGACTCTTTTAGTAACACAGGACTGTGATATGGAGTCTCAATTCTGGGGTCAGCAATACTCGAGTTAAGGGGCTGAGGACCATTTACAGTTTGGACATGCACCACATCACTCCCAGCTATGTGAGTAACTGCAGCCAGCCCCAGTCACTTTAAAAGGAGCGATGCTGCAGTTTGCAGCAAGACTGAAGGGGATGCCATCGTGACTAAGGATCAATGGAGGTCCCAGAGGTCAGCCCCCCCCCCCACAATCATAAAAGGATGCCATATGATGAGGATAGCGATTTACGATGAATGGCAATCATTTAGGCCATGCCCCTTTTCAAGTAGGAGTAAGTGTTGGGTCAAATTCTCAAGATTGGTCACACAAGCTAGGCCCGGCTGTTTCGTTGAAGGCGGGACTGCCATTATACGCTGGGGTCCCCAAAGTATAACTATTGGAGGCTCTGGAAAGGGAGGGGGGGAAAATCAAGCAAACAAACAACTCACCTCTCCTGCTCCTCATCAGGCCTGCTGAATAATGTCAGGGACTGCTGAGACCTCTGACTGGGCCTCAGTGTTATGTGGCGTTGTGACATGTCGTCATGCTTGCATCGTAACACCAATCACAGGCCTCAGCAGTCCCGGACATTATTCAAGAGTAGTGTTGAGCGAATACGTCGCTTCCATAGGAATACATATTAGCGGCCGGCACAGATTCACAGCACTTAACCCCTTGGTGTTCGGCCGCTTACATGCATTCCTATGGGAGCGGAGGTATCTGACGAATACTTTGGAATACTATTCGCTCAACATTATTCAAAAGCCAAGAAGACGAAGCCCAATGTCAGAGCGCAGGGGAGGAGAGTACGCCGTCTGGTTCGGTTACCTGAGGAGTTCCTGTTTCTTGGCCCGGTTGTGAGCGCTGAGAGCCTTCAGTTCGGCCTGTCTCTTGCGGAGCTCGGCCAACACTTCATCTTCAGAGTCTTCCGCCGGCCGATCCTCAGACTCCAGCAGACCTTGCGCTATTAACTCTTCCTTAATTCGCACTTCTAAGGACTTTGTATGTGGGGCACTGAGAAGAAAATTATGAAGAACCTGGATTATATACAGGAGATCATTATACCTTATCCCTTTAGGGTGCTACCTGCTTTCCCTCCATAAAACGATATAGACGAGCATGAAGTAAACCGCATATTATATACCTGAATGGTTTCATCTGGCTTCGGGGCGACGTACTGGCTCCGTCCGTTCCAGACTCCTTCCCAGATATCTCAGGAATGGGGGAATCTTCAATTGGGGAAATGATGTTTTCCTGTGGGGAGATTCGAGACGGTAATAGGTAAACCTGAGTGACCGAGGGTAAATATAGCAGACCGGTCACATCTTGTACAGAGCCTACAAGTAGCCTAGGTTCACAAGTCCATGCGAGTGCCGGTTTCTTGGTCTGAACAACATTCTGGGAGAGGGACTCGTAGCGGTATAGTTATGTATGATGTTAGGGGTCACTGCCTCCAGGTAACATACTGTAATCATCAGGGGACAGGCTACGAAATCTGGACGTCACATGGACCAATATCATGGGTGCGGCTCAGTTGTTTGAATAGTGTCCCTTTGGCCTCCATCAGGTCAGTACTAGAAATGAGCAAGTACTGTTCGGATCAGCCGATCTGAACAGCACGCTCCATAGAGATGAATGGATGCACCTGGTACTTCCGCTTTGACGGCGGCCGGCCGCTTAACTTATCGGCTGATCCGAACAGTACTCGCTCATCTCTAGTCAGTACACTTTTTGGCAGTATGAAGTAGTTGTAGTAGCCTATGACTAATGTAGGCAATATGGGCATTGCAAGTCTACTGCGCCCCCTACTGGCACAGAGACAGAAAAAGACATAGGTCAGTTACCTCGACGAGAGCCTGCAGCAGACGCTGTGTCAGATGACCAAATGGGCAGCCGTCCTCTGGCTGGTCATGCTGGGATTCAGACTTCTTTAGCATGGAGTCCACATCTAGAAGCAGTCAATAAATACATCTTATGTGACCACTACGGGAGACTGGTTTAATGCAGAGAATTTACCACCATGTTACGGAAAAGCAGCTTTTTTGTTGCATTTTTTGAGCCAAAGTCTGGTGTCCGTCTGTATTCACCCTCATAACGGAATGACGGAAGAAAAAGTTGTGCAGGTTTTTTTTTCCTTTTGTTGCAAATGTAAACAACCATGATGGAAGAAAACTTCTGATGTGTTTTTTTACGTTAAAGGTTATAGGAACAGACGCAGGAGTGCAATGGATATTCATTTCATTATGGTAGTGTGAACATCCCCTGAAATTTATTTAATATAAAGGGTTTGTACAGAATTAGAAATTAAATAGAAAAAGGTTGAGATTTTGTTATTAGACTAATCTTCTTGCACCGCCATCAAGCAGTGGGAACTACTACCTTTAGAGTCCAGCTCGGTCAGTGGTCCCAGAGGTCCTTTCTTCTTGTCTCCTGCCATAGAGGCCCTGGCTCCATCCTTCTGTTCCTCCTGTAGATCCTCCTGAGCCCAGCGCTGGGAGTAATGTTTCCCAAGAGGTGGAATCTGGAAGAAGTGTGGAACATTATGGGCAAAGGCTTGACAACACGAGGTGCTAGGTTTATCCCTGGACTACCATTATGGAGATGCCATGGTAAAGCCAATACAATAAGATGTCCCGTCTCCTGTGCCAGGTGCCTCTGAGGGTTCCTAGGAACCTGCTCTAGACAATATTACATGTCATCGTGTCTTGACATTGTCAGATGACCTCGGCCATGAGAAGGATCAATTACCCCATGATTTACAGTTTCTGTACCATCTTTGAATAACACGCTTGGAATGTACATGACAAACACCATCTGACATCGCCTAAACGAACTGATGACCCAATACGTTCACAAAAGCGATGTGAGCAGAGACTCAGGTATACTTTATGTACTGATCATGGCTGGAGCAGGATATGATACGTGCTGGGAAAGAACATATACTGGTATAACAGGGCACAGCGTCAATGTGACAAGGTTGGGAACCTAAACTTACTCTTTGACCTGTTTTTAATCCACCATTGCAGGATGTTGCAGGTAACAAGTAAAGAGGCAGGAGGTGAGGACGCCGCTGTCCCTCTAATTACAATGTATGATAAATGGTGGGTCATACCTTGTAGTAGTCGGCCTCATCCTCCGGGGTCTTGAGAAGATCCTCCAGAACCTTGATCTCTTCTGCGGTTATGTCGGCACAATATGGTTCAACAGAAGCCCAAAATCTGAAAGGCGGAACAGAAAATGACGACAAGTTAGGCTAGGCGATTGTGGTGCAGATGTGAACATAACCTTACTGATATCAAATCAATCCATCTGGCTGATTGTATGAGACAGTGCACATTATATCAGCTAGCAGCATGTAATCGCACCATGCAACACAAGACATCACCCCAGCAGCACGTCTCCTATATGGCATCACATAATTATAGACCCTTTCTGTTCCCACAAAGTGATAGTTGCTCTCTTTAATCCTCTACACACTAAGATTTCCCTTATTGTGTTTCCCCCTAAAACTAATTCTTCCATTCGGCAATAACAGGGTCCTCCTTTATACACAAGCAGGGGTCTAGAAGCATCGGTTCAGCATACATACTGCAGCCTGAACCATCTTTATGGGACTGATGGAGATAGCAGAGGTATAGTCCATCGGTCCCATAAGGATGAATGCAGCGGCACCACCTATGCTCCAGTCATACTTTGACAACACAAGGCCCCATTTCTTGTGAGCAGATGCTCCCCTCCCTTTCCCCCCCCCTCAGGTAAACTCTCCATTAATCACAACCTATAACATGACTTTACCTGTTTGGGGCATCATTTTTGGGTATTCTGGGAACATCCACTGGATCATCTGTGAACTCATATTCCTGGATTTTTGGCTGTAAGTTTCTGGACTTGGGTCTTCCTGGGCCGGTTCCGGATGCGTGACTTCCTTTACCGTCCAGCTTTGGCTTTTTGGGTTTGTGTTTCACGGGTGTTCCCGGCTCATGCTCCTTTCCAAGCTTTAAGAACCTGCGGTCTCCTTTCTTATCCTGCCAGTCTGTCAAGATCTGATAGCAAACATGATAAAAGACATTGAGATGCCAACTCCTATGTAAGCTGCAGCGACTGGGTCTTGCCAGGTATAGCCAATTTACTCCTGTTTTCATGATTGCTTCGGGTCCCAGTGGGCCGATCCCAATGATCAGGCCCTTACCTCTTATCCTGTAGGTAAGGTATAATTTTAAATAATTGGAAAAACCTCTTGAAGGAGCTGTCCAAGACCCAGGCATAAGGGATACTGATGACTTCTCAATGGATAAGTCATCAGCACCATATTGGTAGGGGTCTGACACCTGGACCCTGCACTGATCAGTTGCTGAAAGCAGCCTTGCACCTACTCAAGTGAATGGGAGCAGAGCTGCAGATCCCCAGCACCACTACTACAGTGTACAGAGCCTGAAGCTGTATACAGTAGACAGAGATATACACAGTAGCTGTGACACTAGGGAAATGCAGCTCTGCTTCAATAAGAGCAGCCATATACCTTGTATTCAGCTTCTGGCAGCCAAATCAGCTGATTGGTGAGGTGCTCGGTTGTGTTTTCCATAGTATGTGCATGCGATTTATTAAAATCCCATACAAGTCACCGTAACCCACTGCAAATGTGCAACATGTGGCTCTGGGCTTAGAGGGAGTTTTCATCCCCCCAGGATTTGTCATAGTCATAGTATGTGATACGTCAGGGTCTAGAGGCTGTTAATGGATGGAGGGGGTTGCAGTGCTGCGCCTATTCACGTAAGCAGCAGCCCCATTCACAACCGCAGCTCCAGCCATCCACAAGCAGCAGATCTGTGCAGGCTCTGGGTGTTGGACCGTAACAGATTACACACGTATATTAATGACCTATCTTGTGATGAGGTTGTCAGTATGAAAAAGCAACTTAAGGCCTCAGTGAAAAAGCGCTGCAGGAAAAACCCAAAATGCAAACGCATCCTGGTTTTTTCCATAGTGCTGGCATTATACCTACCAATGCTAATGTTACCGGCGGTATAATGACATGCTACGATTAAACTGGACACCTCTGGACTGTTCCTTCCTCCTCCTCCTTACCTGTGTCTCTGCTTCTAAGACACGAAGTCGTCGACTCGCTGAGGACAGAAGCGTCTCTAATTCTAGCTGAAGTGTGTCCAGCTCCTCAATGCCGATGCCATCATCTTCAGAGCGGGAGAGCACGGCCGTGTAGCGGGGGCAAAGCTTCACATGGTCTACCGACTTAAACTCATGGAACTGCAGCGGGCAATCTTTTAACTCGCTCATGTTGGCACCTGTCAAACTAAAGAAGAAAACAATGATGAAGTCACAGAGGACGGTCACTCCCCACCACGACCTCCACATTCTAGGAGTCTTTGCACTTGCAAGATCTTTGCTTGCTGTCAGTGTATGACCACCATGAACTAATTCTGCTCTAAGCTGAACATGCGATACAATTGTATCCAGACCTGACGGCTGACTACAATCCATCAGTGCGGTCTGTCCTCTAACGTTTACACCTTAGAATTTGGTGCCAATGCAAGAGTCGGTGCCAAATTCCAGCCCAATTCTCTGTCCCATTGTTTCATGAGACAGATCGTGTGAAATTTGAATGCAAAAAAAGCCATATCCCATGCATTAGAAGTTTTTCATCACCGCCATAGCTTTAAGTAGCCCATCACTTAGTTTGGGAAGAGGGTAAGAGCATTGCCATAGTGAATAACCGTCATATAGATCCACAGCAATGCAAACTCAATGTAAAAACCAGAGGATGTGTGAAGTATAGAACCCCTGCACCAAAACACACCTGCTCGCAGCTTCCCTGGGGTATAAACTCTTTGCACAAATGTTTAGAAAGTGCAATACAATGTTCTGTGCTAAATTGCAGCAAAATTGCAGCATCCTGCATGACCTGACTGCATAGTCTGAACAGACCCTTATTATAAATCCATTCCACAGGGCTGACAACAGGCCCACAACCTGGCAGATGTCACCTCGTAGCCCCCAGTGTTAGTTCCACAAGGTGCACCATTATTGGGGAAGATTTTGCAACATTTGGGTAAAGGAGCAGCTGCTCATGGCAACCAATGAGGTTCCAGCTCTCCCAGCGTTATGTAACGGATTGCTATGGGTAACTGCTCCACTTTTGCACTGCTTTTCCTTGATTCCTGCCCCCCGCTGTGTGCAGGGAACCCCCTGAGCCCAGCACAATGCAGACTACTACTCACATTCATTCAGTACACACAGCTGTACGGCGCAGCCACTACCCAGCAGGCAGGCCTTCACTACGCTGCCATCACAGCTTCACCCAAGGCCAACCCCCGGCTCCTCGGTTTTTCTCCGCCTTTTATACTCCCGAGCCCGGCAGGTGGCAGCGCAGAGCTGTCCGAGGCCCGTGTGCGGTCCTCTAACTAACCGGGGCCGTGGAAGACACCATTCACTGGCGCCATGGGGGGAGCCTTGGACAACGAAAACGTATTATAGAGGGATTAACAACCCTTCGCTGTATAAATAATAAACACCATAACGAATTACATCTCAATAGATACCAAGGTATTACCTAACATCCAACTTCATTATCACTGTATCTTATCACGCCTTATTGTGAATAAATGGTACAGTCCACCAACACCTCAGTGAGGGCTGGTTTGGAGTAAGACGGATCCTATTGGAGTAGAGGGGAGTTGCGCTTTCATAACATGCAAAAATACAATGAAAATTATTTATACTGGATTATTATCTGCATCGTTTATTTATAAATGTGATGACTGTCTATGTATAGGTCTAGCTGTCACAACAATGGAAAATACGGAACTTTTTGTCTGCCTTAGAACATAAACACCCCTATTTGTTGATGATGGTTTCCTCTTCGTGCATTCCATATTCCCTAATATGGTGAGAAGCTTAAAAGACGCAACCATTTTGTCTGTAGAGGGTGGTCACGTGAGATAATGACATGTAATCTCAGATCATGCGCAGGCCTCTATGAGAATGTGATGGCAGTGATGTATTATACGTTCAGAATGATGTGTGCGGCGGCTCTAGGTTATTATTTGGACGTATTGGTTTGATATGAAATTATGTTCGCGCTTTACACAACCCCTACTTGATGCATGGTTTGGTCCGATGGCTGACTGTCTCTCTGTGAGGGGGAAGCGATCTACTGCGCAGGTGCAGAGCTGTCACTTCCGCTATCGGGAGATACCGGAGCGATGGTGAGTGAGTCGGGGAGGTTCCCTGTTCGGTTACCGGCCGGGTTACGTGTCTAGTTGTGGACTTGTTTGCCCTGTGGGTACCCGGTGGAGGCTTAGGCGGGAGCTGTCAGGGCTAGGCCGCTGTGAGGGAGTGGGAGCGGCCCTGGGGTGGGTGAATCAACCGGTGGAGGGCGGAGGCCGCCTGGGGAGTGTGCACAGGACAGATCCCGGGCCGGGGCCTCCTGCTCTGCGGCCATAGACCTGACTGTGTACCCCTAGGTGAGGGGGGTCTATAGTGTGGTGGTCGCACAGCGTCCTCTGCAGGTCTGTCCCTTGTATTGCACAATCCTACAGCAGCCAGGAAGTCAGTAGTGCAGTCTGCTCCCTGCTCGCCCTGCACTAGCGATACATCGCTGCACTAAAATACATTTCCTTTTGAAATCCAAGAATGACATAAGTCTTAAGACGTGCACGGTGAATAAACGGGGGCGTCTGGAGTCACATGACGCAAACTCGGCATTACGTAAAAGAAGTCAATGAAAATCTTATGCAGCACTTGGGCTTTCCATAGACTTCTATTTACATCCCCCCCCCCCATGTGAACAAACAGCGTAATGGAGGGGCCATGCATAGGACTTACAGAGAAGAGCAGCGTTAGGCTGTATGTACATAGATGATGCACGTATGTAATAGCTGTTATCGGCCAGGGAGAGGCGCCGTCTGTCTCCTGATATTGTTGGTTGTGCTGATTTGGTACGTGTTCACACTCTGCATGTAAACGAGAATGTATTTCTTTTTATTGACTGTAAACGGAGATCTTGAAAAGCAAAGTTACAGAGTGAAATCAAATGTATATACAGCTTTAAAGGGGGGACACTAAGGATAGGGCTACACGGGGAGGACACTAAGGAGAGGGCTACAAAGGGGGGACACTAAGGATTGGGCTACACGGGGGGGGGGGACACTAAGGATAGGGCTACACGGGGAGGACACTAAGGAGAGGGCTACAAAGGGGGGACACTAAGGATTGGGCTACATGGGGGGGGACACACTAAGGATTGGGCTACACGGGGGGACACTAAGGAGAGGGCTACAAAGGGGGGACACTAAGGATTGGGCTACACGGGGAGGACACTAAGGATTGGGCTACACGGGGGGACACTAAGGAGAGGGCTACAAAGGGGGGACACTAAGGATTGGGCTACACGGGGAGGACACTAAGGAGAGGGCTACAAAGGGGGGACACTAAGGATTGGGCTACACGGGGGGGGGGGACACTAAGGATTGGGCTACACAGGGGGGCACTAAGGATAGGGCTACACGGGGGGACACTAAGGATAGGGCTACACTAAGGATTGGGCTACACAGGGGGGCACTAAGGATAGGGCTACACAGGGGGGCACTAAGGATAGGGCTACACGGGGGGACACTAAAGATAGGGCTACACTAAGGATAGGGCTACAGAGGGACACACTAAGGATAGGGCTACATGATATTTCTGGCCGTGACTCCTTCACTAATGTAAATGATTGGAGTGACATCCTTGCGGTGACTTCTAGTCATTATTGGACATCATGGTTGTTACATCGTCCAGATCACAATCCGTTCCCTTACAGTAATGGAGGCGTTGCGGCCAATGTTGACACATAGCAATAACCTTATGAAGTATTCACAGTACTCTAGTCCGATAGATGCGGGTCACATAGTTAGGACAGTACTGACACCCCACCACCACCACCTGACTCACTGTGGGGACTCCCTGTGTGACTCTTGGTAAATCCCATGTGTGGTTATATGTTACAGTATATGGAATACATGCCTGTGGAGAAGGTGCGGCGTTCTGTGTGTATTCGCCCTCTGCAGACTCCATGGCTTGGACTTGTTGTAGTTCCATGTTCTTGTTATAGACGTCTTGAGATCCTTATATCAGCACCTTACACGGTATGACCACTCTTGCCGTGGAGCTTTAGGGAGTTTCCAGGCCCCAAACCAAAAATTGCAGCATAGGGAAGGAGTTACAATAAAAATAAAAAATAATAATAAAAACAAAAACTTTCACCCCCTCCTCCCCCCCCCCCCCCTCCGCTCATTTTTGTTTGGGACCTGGAAACCCATTACCATGGTGCTGATCCTCTGAGGTGCAGCCGATATCTTATTTATTATTGATGCCGTTGCTTTCTCTTGTCTGTCTCCGATATAATAATTAGATGCCACATATTATATACCAGGGGTGTAGTGATGTCACTTTATGACAGATCTTGACCATGAAGGTATATAGCGCTGGTTTAGCATTGCAGACCCTTCCTAGTGTCCCCTGCACATCAGTGCTCCTGGCCGTGCAGGATCTGCAGCACAGCTCTATTGAAATAAATGGGCCTGACCGGAGTTATTTGCATATCCAGGTTCCTGGGAACATCTCTCTGCAGGTAAACTTTGGCAGGCTATACAATGCAGGATTAATAGGGGTCAGATCTAGGAACCCTTTGGATGTCTTGTTATTATGGGATGACTGCTTGGTAAGTTTTCATCCTTACAACCTGGCTGGTTTTATAGGGAATGTGCTGTGAGCGGGCAGGGAGGGGTCTGTGGGTTGCTGCAGATGGTATTTCCATGTTGTGTCCAGGCTTGTCTTATGCCCAGGAGCAAAACCTGGGAAGTTTATCCGAGTCGGCGTGTGAAATCCATAGCAGATAAGGTTCTTGCCATCCACATTACTCAGGCAGGGGTTTGTATGGTAGTATTCACACTGTGCTGGCTGCTGTTTGTTGTTTCTGTTACCTCTGACCTTAGGTTAGGTTCATATGTAACCTACATGCAAAGTTCAGTAACGTTGCAGATGCTGCTGGGCTATCTCTCTATATGGCTGTTATACGGAGGGGGGGTCCTGATCAGGCAGGACCTCCGTGTAATCCAGAATGAGGACATCTTTCCTGCCCAGGTTGTCCCCAAGGATGGCTATTTATCTGAATGCAGTACTAGATCTCACCTGCAGGGGGTAAATCATGGCTGCAACTGTCTTTGGCAAAATCGGCTCTTTGTTAGGGGTACCAGGAGAGGGTCTCTGGGTGATCGGCTGATCATCATTCTGAAAGGGGTTGCTTATGGTGAGTCAACCCCTTTGAGATTATTTCACACGCTCCAGTCCCATCCAAAGCAGCATTCAAATGTTGTCAGATTCCAGGACTTGTATATTGATAACGTAGGGGGTCGGGACCCCCACAAATCAGCTGTGTGACGTGGCTGCACCACACTCAAGGTCTGCCGTCTCTTCCCTGTGCTGATATCCTGTTCATTGGTCACATGGTACAGCAGCAGCTCAGTCCCATTCCAATGAATGCCAAGTACAGCAGCTGGGTGTTGGACCCCCCCCCCCCCCCCCAACCTATCCTGAATCCCAGAAAAACACCCCTTTAATACTGTCGCCCTCCGTTATACTAATATACATAGACGTCAGATGAGTAGCCGCTTCCTATGTGCAGTCTGACATGTTACTGGCCATGACTCGGTCACCCCTTCCTCTGATGCCGCCCTGTGTACCCCTCTGAGCCCCCATTTCTTGACTCTGGGGTCAGTACTCAGGATGGATGTTTCTGGAGTCGGCCGGATCTGCTTTGAGCATCTTTTTCCCATTAGGTAACACGTGGGATTAAAATAAAAAGAGGAAAAAAAAAAAAAAAACCTCCATTCCAGCCGGGCCGATCAGACTCCAGAAATAGATGTGTGCGGTCACGTTATTGCTGAGGCTCGGCAGGAAAGGTGAATTATCTCCAGCTATAGAAGAACGGCAGGAGCTGCCGGGAAACATTAAAGGGGCGTCGCAAGATTCTTCCCTCTCCCTGAGTGCCAGCTATTGTTATCTGTTATCAGCCGTCGGTCTGTAGAGATGCGTGGAGCGTTTGGCGCTGATATCTCTCCACTGTCAGAAATGCTCCGTATACTCCATATATAGATGATGTATGAAACAGTTCACACTTCTCAGCGGTGGAATAGGCTTTATGGGAAGTGATTTGCTAATAAGTAACGATCTGCCATTGTACTTCATATTGTTATCTGTGACTTGTTAGGTTTATGGCAGGGTGTGTACTGGGACCTGTGTGTGTAACACTCCCATCATCTAGGCCGATAATACTCCATTGTCCGCCTCTGCTACATCTCAAATGGAGACGTAGAGATTGTTGGCTTGGCTCTCCTTCAGATATTGTGGAACTACAACTCCCAGCATGCACCATTGCTTTGCTGTTCTTGAAACTGCCATAGAAGTGAAACTACAACTCCCAGCAGGTTTCGGGTTGCTGACCTCTGATCTAAGGATCGGTTCACATTGGCGTTCAGGGAGTCCGCTTGGGACCCTCCCGAATGGAAACCTATATGCATTAAAAAGCCGCTACCTAAGAAACCACATGGACCCCAAGTGGAAACCCGAACGCTGATGTGACCCGGGCCTAAGGTGATCAGTCTGGCCATACACTTCTAATAGGCAGGTGCCCACTGACCCGACTATTCCCCCTGCTAATACCTAAATGGGGATGGGGTGGGAAGCTTCTGGCTGGGCTTTATTTTCCTCCCGCCCCCCCATATGCATTAGCGGGTCGCTTGGTTTGGCCAATGCCCATATTTTGTCTATGGCCATTTCCTTTTATTACCCAGCGACCCCCCCATCACTTCCTACTATTCAGTAGATGTGCTTATTGGATGATGCCGTATCTGTTGTCTTGCGCAATTTCTTAACCTCCATCTTGTTTCGTTCTCTTTTCCAGTCTGCCACACTTCGCCCGTACCTCAACACAGTCCGCGCCACCTTACAGGCGGCGATGTGTCTGGAAAACTTCTCGTCGCAGGTGGTGGAAAGACATAACAAACCCGAAGTGGAAGTAAGGTAAGGGCAAGTTCTGCTTTCATGACACAGAACAGGGATTTAACTCACATCTGCCATCTTTGTAGAATTTTTTTGGTCTCATTTTTCCAACCCCAAATGGATTTTACTTGCTGATGACCTACCACAGGATCGATCATCGGTATCTGGGATCTATTAGGGGCTGACACCCTAGAGCAGGGATAGGGAACCTTCGGCTCTCCAGCTGCTGTGAAACTACAACTCCCAGCATGCTCCATTCACTTCCATGGAAGTTCCAAGAACAGCAGAGCAAGTATGCATGCTGGGAGTTGTAGTTCTGTAACAGCTGGAGAGCCGAAGGTTCCCTACCCATGCCCTAGAGGATCGTAGAAGTTTGTTTGTAGAAGTGCTGCCTCCTAACTACTTACTAATTACATTGTACAATGGCTTTGCTTGGTATCTCAGCTCAGCCCCATTCACTTGACTGGGACTGAGCTGCATTCAGGCCACGTGAACGATGAATGTGACGTCACTGAGGGTATGTGGCCATTGCTTCAGACGGCTAATTCATGGAGGTCTGGGGTATCAGGCCGCCGCTTATCGTCAATTGATAAAGCCTGGAAAATCCCTTTAAGGAGGTCAATTATAGCACACATAGTCTCTGGCTTCCAGAAAAGCTCAGTGATTTCCGTCGGCGCCCCCGCACACAGTCACTCTCCTCAGGTCACAGTTTGTCCAAACTGGACGCAACCCCTTTACCACAATGGCCGTCCCTGCCGGGAACACGTCTGTAATCACGGTAATTATCGGCACCGTGGCTGAGATGGATTACTGCTCGCTACTCCCCCAGATTTATGTCTCAAAAGAAGGGAACCAAAGTGTTCACGAATAGATGACAGCTTGTTGCCATGGGAGCTGTGACGTGGGGACACGGTGCTTCCTTTTAGGAAGAAGGAACCAGAGAGGTTCTTAAAGGAGAAGTGTCTTGGAGCAGGAGACTGTTGGTTGTTCAGCTCTACAGGCCGTGGATTGAATGTCTTTATGGGCTAGATATGGCCTCCGTATACATTCTAGGTCTGGAGTTCTTCCCTTTAAGAGGGATTCCTGGGGTTATGTGATCATAACTTATCCTTAGGATGGGTCATCAGTATGTGATCACTGGGGGTGCAACACCCAGGACCCCCAACAATCGGCAGGATGAAGAGGCCTCTTCTGAATACCAAGTGTAGTGCATAGGGACTGAGCACGGCACAGGGATAAGGCCGGAGTCCTAAGGATAGGTCATCAATAAATAAGTCTCCTTTAAAGGGGTTGTCCCAGTATAGACAACTATCCACGGAACAGGGAATGAGTGCCAGACCGGTTGAGGTCCAGCCATTGGGACTTTGCAGCAAACAGGTTGAAAGCAGGGCCCGCTGCTAGGAATAATAGGCAATTTTGACTCACCACTACAGGACATCGGTGTCCTTAGCCTAAAACCGTGCTATTCCCCTTCATTCTTGGGGTCAGCGAGGGTCCCGGCAGTCACAAATAACATAAAGTGATGGGGTATCCTAGTAATAATAATACATTTTATTTATATAGCGCCAACATATTCCGCAGCGCTGTACAATTTGTAGGGTTCAAATACAGACAGAAAGATACATTACAAAGAAAGTCATTTCACACAATGGGACTGAGGGCCCTGCTCGCAAGAGCTTACAATCTATGAGGTAGAGGGGGTGACACAAGAGTAATACATAGAGTCCTGCACCCTCTATGTAAAGCACTTACAGCGTTTCTTACAATCTCTGTCTCCTTTTGCAGGAGTAGTAAAGAGCTGCTCTTACAGCCAGTGGTTATTAGCAGGAACGAGAAGGAGAAAGTGTTGATTGAGGGATCCATTAACTCCGTGCGTGTCAGCATTGCAGTGAAACAGGTGAGTTACCTGATCGATGGTGCAGAGCTGAGGCCTCCAACCTCGGACTACAACTCTTAGTACGGTCGGAGACCAATGGCGTGGAGAGATAATGTCCAGCTCCTCCTAGTCACTTGTCATATATCTGGTTACCACTAGGTGGCCTCTGTACATGCAACATTCCCCCAGCCCGTCCGTGCAGACAGGAGTGGGCCTAGACGGGTGGAGGGGTCACGTGATTATTTTCCCCCATGTCCAGTAGTTTATATATATTTTCTCTGCAATTAACTGAATTCGTTTCTATTCATTTACTGTCTTTTATTGTGTTTTATTCCTTTAGGCCGATGAAATTGAAAAGATTTTATGTCACAAATTCATGCGCTTCATGATGATGAGAGCGGAAAACTTCTTTATCCTGCGCAGAAAGCCAGTAGAGGTAAGAGGCGTGAATGACCCTGATGTAAGCGGCAAATGCGGGCTGACGTCACGTATGTAGACTTGTGCAGATCTGCAGCCTTTTACAGGGCCTTGTATGTCCAACAACCCAATCCTTACCAGTAACTGAGCAGTGGGGTCCGACCCCCGGACCTGTCACGATCAGCTGATCTGCCCACCTAGTACTGCAGTAATAAGAGCAGAGCTGGTTCCAGTACCCGGACCTCGGGCACACACAGGGCAGGTGGATCAGCTCATTGGTGCAGGGGTCAGGGGTCATCACCACCAATCAGATACTGATGTCCTATACTATGTATAGATTGTTCGTATATAAATATTCGCCCCTTTAATCCCGATCCTGTTCTTGCTCCTGCTTGCTGTGTACGGCCGCCGCTCCCGTGTAACACTTTCCGCAGTCGTCACCGTGTCATTCCAGGCTGTTCAGCGCTCACGCAGGGCGCTGTTCTCCATCGGAGCTGCCTGACGCGTGGGTGTAATTCACACCATCCATCTGATTGGGATCGGTGTGTAAAGAGCCAGTTTTTCCTCTCGTTTCCAGGGATACGACATCAGCTTCCTGATCACAAACTTCCACACGGAGCAAATGTACAAACACAAGCTGGTCGACTTTGTGATTCATTTTATGGAGGAGATCGACAAGGAGATCAGTGAAATGAAGCTGTCAGTCAACGCTAGAGCCCGTATTGTAGCCGAGGAGTTCCTTAAGAATGTAAGAGCAAAGCACGAGGAGTGTCTGGTGTCTGGAGGGCGCACATTGGGGTTACAGCCCCCCCAGGGTAGCAGCTATAGAGAGATGTCCAGGTGTGGGTAGCTGCTTGCACCCCTAATGGTCCGGAGAGGGGTTTTGTGTTTGGTTGAGACCTGACCGCATGCTCATGTAATTTTAATATGGAGGTTGCATATATGTGCATGAAATAAAGCAAGTGCACACACGCCCCCTATAGGTTGGCATTGATAACTGCAGTCTAGTACATGCACACATGCTCAGTCACTCTCTCTATAATCAGGTCTCAGCATAGTCTTCTGCCTGTTTATTGCAGGGCGACCAATAAGAACAACTCTCTGCCCTGCTTGTCAGGAAGGAGCAGAGTCTGTACAGTAGGGGGCAGTATAGCTGATTCCTTAAGCAGGAGATTTAAGAGGGCGCCCCCAAAAAGACACACATAAATGATGAACTTCTTTGTAGCTCAGGACCCCCCCCCCCGTATGACCGTCACCTGGCTGTCTCTATCTATGAGGTTCTTCTATACCAGATCCCGCTCTAACCTTTGCTCCTTCTCCATCTGTTTTGCAGTTTTAAAGAAGGTTTTCGGACGGCGGATGTGACTCCCTCATTTTGCTCCTGGATCTCTGCACCACTGCCCAACGTGGCGGGGAATAAAAGGGCGGAGGGAGGGGGCTTGCATTTAGGTGCAGGATTAAGGAAACGGTGAATGTCTGTCAGGTAGACCTCAGGGGGAAATGTACATGGCATTTACCTTCATTCCAAATTCCCCCACAGGATGGGACAGAATATTTTTATTGTTATTTTGAGAGAAAATTTATGTGCTTGTCTGAACCTGTAACCTTTAATTTTTTTTATTTTTTTTTCCCTTTTTTCTTCCATTTTTTTTATCGCTTTCGTTTCCATTTTCTTTCGGCAGTTTCTACAAAAGAAGGTCCTTAAAGTGATTTTCAATAAGTGCCCAAAACTGGAACCTTCAGTGGCACTGAAGGGGTTACTCTCGAGTGCATTATCCGCTATCTCTCTCTCTCTGTCTCTCTCTCCATTCCCTTCTCCCCTTAGTGATTTAGGTTTTTTTTGGGGGGAAAGCAAAGTCGACCAAGGATTGAGTGCACAATACACAGCCTGGTGCATGTATTGTAAGCTGCAGGCAGTCTTCCTGCCCTACGACAAGCCTGTTAGCGAGACGGTTCATGGTTTTTATGGATGACACCTATATACGGCAGCCATCTTATCCAGAGGTACTGTAAGGCTTACCGTACTGCCCGGCCTCACTCACAACTGTAAAAAGGGAGGTCATGAACCCGCAGCTTCCACACGTCAGGAAGCCTCTGTCTATATTCCACTCCATACAGACTTTTGCCAAATCACACGGTTTATCTCATGACAGTATAACTGAGTTGTAAGAGCACTGGTCCTCCTACCAAAACACCATGAAATTGGCAATCTTCAAAAAGAACAAAAAAAAATTATATTCTGTATCTTCTGCTTTTTTTGCACTTAATGTAGATTTTTCTTATTCAAAAATAAAGCCTTTTGTCCTGTCTGTGCGAGTTTTGTCTCATTATGGACTGCGTATAGAAAAAATTATTGTGTTTTATGGACCACGTGAAGCTTCTCCCTAAACACCCCAACCTGTGCTTGAGAAGAATATAACTACTATAATACTGCCCTCTATGTACAAGAATATAATTACTATAATACTGCCCCCTATGTACAAGAATATAACTACTATAATACTACTGTTATGTACAAGAATATAACTACTATAATACTACTGTTATGTACAAGAATATAACTACTATAATACTACTGTTATGTACAAGAATATAACTACTATAATACTACTCCTATGTACAAGAATATAACTACTATAATACTACTCCTATGTACAAGAATATAACTACTATAATACTGCCCCCTATGTACAAGAATATAACTACTATAATACTACCTACTATGTACAAGAATATAACTACTATAATACTACTCCTATGTACAAGAATATAACTACTATAATACTACCTACTATGTACAAGAATATAACTCCTATAATACTGCTCCTATATCCAAGAATATAACTACTATAATACTACTACTATGTACAAGAATATAACTACTATAATACTGCTCCTATATACAAGAATATAACTACTATAATACTACTCCTATGTACAAGAATATAACTACAATAATACTACTCCTATGTACAAGAATATAACTACAATAATACTACTCCTATGTACAAGAATATAACTACTATAATACTACTCCTATGTACAAGAATATAACTACTATAATACTACTCCTATGTACAAGAATATAACTACTATAATACTACTTCTATGTACAAGAGTATAACTACTATAATACTGCTCCTATGTACAAGAATATAACTACTATAATACTACTCCTATGTACAAGAATATAACTACTATAATACTGCTCCTATGTACAAGAATATAACTACTATAATACTACTCCTATGTACAAGAATATAACTACTATAATACTACTCCTATGTACAAGAATATAACTACTATAATACTACTCCTATGTACAAGAATATAACTACTATAATACTACCTCCTATGTACAAGAATATAACTACTATAATACTACCTCCTATGTACAAGAATATAACTACTATAATACTACTACTATGTACAAGAATATAACTACTATAATACTGCTCCTATATACAAGAATATAACTACTATAATACTACCTCCTATGTACAAGAATATAACTACTATAATACTACTACTATGTACAAGAATATAACTACTATAATACTACCTCCTATGTACAAGAATATAACTACTATAATACTGCTCCTATGTACAAGAATATAACTACTATAATACTACCTCCTATGTACAAGAATATAACTACTATAATACTACTCCTATGTACAAGAATATAACTACTATAATACTGCTCCTATGTACAAGAATATAACTACTATAATACTGCTCCTATGTACAAGAATATAACTACTATAATACTGCTCCCATGTACAAGAATATAACTACTATAATACTACCTCCTATGTACAAGAATATAACTACTATAATACTACTCCTATGTACAAGAATATAACTACTATAATACTGCTCCCATGTACAAGAATATAACTACTATAATACTGCTCCTATGTACAAGAATATAACTACTATAATACTACTCCTATGTACAAGAATATAACTACTATAATACTACCTCCTATGTACAAGAATATAACTACTATAATACTACTCCTATGTACAAGAATATAACTACTATAATACTACCTACTATGTATAAGAATATAACTACTATAATACTACTCCTATGTACAAGAATATAACTACTATAATACTGCTCCTATGTACAATAATATAACTACTATAATACTACCTACTATGTACAAGAATATAACTACTATAATACTACTCCTATGTACAAGAATATAACTACTATAATACTGCTCCCTATGTACAAGAATATAACTACTATAATACTACTCCTATGTATAAGAATATAACTACTATAATACTACTCCTATGTATAAGAATATAACTACTATAATACTGCTCCTATGTACAAGAATATAACTACTATAATACTACCTACTATGTGCAAGAATATAACTACTATAATACTACTCCTATGTACAAGAATATAACTACTATAATACTACTCCTATGTACAAGAATATAACTACTATAATACTACCTACTATGTACAAGAATATAACTCCTATAATACTGCTCCTATATCCAAGAATATAACTACTATAATACTACTATGTACAAGAATATAACTACTATAATACTGCTCCTATATACAAGAATATAACTACTATAATACTACCTCCTATGTACAAGAATATAACTACTATAATACTACTCCTATGTACAAGAATATAACTACTATAATACTACTCCTATGTACAAGAATATAACTACTATAATACTACCTCCTATGTACAAGAATATAACTACTATAATACTACTTCTATGTACAAGAGTATAACTACTATAATACTGCTCCTATGTACAAGAATATAACTACTATAATACTACTGTTATGTACAAGAATATAACTACTATAATACTACTGTTATGTACAAGAATATAACTACTATAATACTACTGTTATGTACAAGAATATAACTACTATAATACTACTGTTATGTACAAGAATATAACTACTATAATACTACTCCTATGTACAAGAATATAACTACTATAATACTACTCCTATGTACAAGAATATAACTACTATAATACTGCCCCCTATGTACAAGAATATAACTACTATAATACTACTCCTATGTACAAGAATATAACTACTATAATACTACTCCTATGTACAAGAATATAACTACTATAATACTGCTCCTATGTACAAGAATATAACTACTATAATACTACTCCTATGTACAAGAATATAACTACTATAATACTACTCCTATGTACAAGAATATAACTACTATAATACTACCTACTATGTACAAGAATATAACTACTATAATACTACTCCTATGTACAAGAATATAACTACTATAATACTGCTCCCTATGTACAAGAATATAACTACTATAATACTACCTCCTATGTACAAGAATATAACTACTATAATACTACTCCTATGTACAAGAATATAACTACTATAATGCTACTCCTATGTACAAGAATATAACTACTATAATACTACCTCCTATGTACAAGAATATAACTACTATAATACTACCTCCTATGTACAAGAATATAACTACTATAATACTACCTCCTATGTACAAGAATATAACTACTATAATACTACCTCCTATGTACAAGAATATAACTACTATAATACTACCTCCTATATACTTATATATAACTACTATAATACTGCCCCCTATATACTTATATATAACTACTATAATACTACCCCCTATATACTAATATATAACTACTATAATACTGTGGAGCTGCAGTTTCTGCCATCTGTGACCACACTTTTGCTTCCCCTCGCTCTGCTGTGATTCGCTGCTTGGAGGACACTTTGACTTGGAGCCATTTTCAGCGTCTTCTTGAGGAAGTGGTCGGAGTAATCTTACTCTGTTCTATGATTTGAATTTCTGGTATTTCCTCCTTTAGTTCAATCTTTTGCAGTTAGAAGTTTATTTTGGATAAGATGTCACATCGGGGTTGCAGTTTGGGCTCCGTTTTGTAGAGTGAAGACCATTTTGTTCTCTAGCGCTCCATTATACCAGAGGAGGCGCTGTTCCATACCGGGGCACCCAGTAAGAAGATTCTGGTCCGCTTTTATTTGGGTGTCGTATTCGTGTGTTGCTTCAGGTGTGAATGTCACAATTTTGGCCAATAAAATGTTCTCATGGCATCTGTTGATTGGTATTCGGGAGAAGTGGCGTGCGGTGCGGACCACAAGATTGTTTGTATGCGCAGACCCCTGTTACTAATGTCCTGCCCCATGTAGGGAGTGACAACTTTGTGATATGGGCATAAAATTTGGAGGTCAGGCTTCTTATTAGTGACATGACTGATCCATATAGCACCCACATGACAGTGAGGGGAATCCGATGGACCCCGAGAGGTCACCCCCTTTTTTGCAGGCACCTCGAGGATGTTTCCAGACAGCTATTAAGTACGGTATATGGCATGTGCCGGAACTTTCCTGACTCCTACGGTAAACGCACTGCAGGCGGAGGGTGAAGGGGCCTTCTATATGGCGGTTATTACATTGCCGATAATGCCGCACTATAGGAGTCTTTTATATGTGGACGACACGATGCAAGTAGACATACGCCCCCTATAGGTTTACATTGTGGTGATCACTACAAAATAGCGCAATGATAAAGTACTATAATCTCTGTGCTCCCGGCCTAGCAGAGTTTCTGGTGATGTTGCCCATATCAACCAATCACAGAGCAGCTTTCTTATTTCCAGAGCAGGTAAGGAAATGAAAGCTGAGCTCTGATTGGTCGCCATGAACAACAGGTTGTATATCTGTGGTTTGAGGCCTAGTCGAGGCCTAGTCATTATTGTCCGGTTGGGTGACACTGATGGGGGGCTGAAAATAACCCAGGAGACCACATCCTCCTGTGTGAGTGCAACGTGAACCCGGGGAGGGAATATCACCCCTGTGTAACCTGTGACGGCCACTAGAGAAAGTGGCGCCATCGTGCGAACCGCTTCACCGCGTCCGAGCGGCACCTAATGGTGGGGGAGGGGAGATTATTCCTTAAAGAAAAGCTTTAGTGTTTATTCACACGTTGCAGTTTTTAGAGCGATTTTTAGAAATTTTGACATGAGCACAATCTTCACACTCGCGTTTGGGTTTCCCTCCTTACACCTTGAGTCCCCAGTAATAAACCCGACATCTTGCGCTGACCCTCTTATTGGTAATATCCAGGGTGACCAGGAGGTGGCAGCATTGTACTGATAACAAGAAAAAAATTATGTAAAGTTTTCTAAGTGGTTTCTTCCCAAGTGTGAATTCGCACCTAGCAGATTTATTGCCGAAATGTCAGCGACTGAACAGTCTCACTATCCGGATGGGGTTGTTTCTGCGGCAGATGTCTGGATTTATGCAAACCCATCTAGGAGAATGGGGCAGTCGCTGCAGTATCAAACGTGGTGCATGTAAAGAGCTCACTATATCCTATGAGAGCCTACGCCTTTCCTGAAATACACTGTGCTGCTGTGGTCATCCCTACCATCTTATCGGGGGGTTCTCTACCGCTAACCCGCCATCATATATAATGCAGTATTCCCGGCCACACTATGGCGGACCTGTGGCCTGAGGTTATACCGAGTTCACACATTGTTGTGACATACAAGCTGTCAGGTGGATTACAGAGCTGCCCGGGCGGCCGCCATTGACAGCAGCAGGATTGTGTTTCCCAGTTGCTCAGGATACAGTCACTGCAGCAACAGCAAACAGAAGGGGACGGATTATCCAGGGATCCTGCCTGCATGTCATGTGCAGGATGAGAAGGAAGTGGTCCCTGCAGCCGCACAGTGCAGACCCCCAGCTGGCACCAATGCACCCGCCTGCTCGATGTGCCCTGTGCTAATATGCCCGGTAAGATGCCGTAAGCCTAGGCCGTGATACATTGTGCGATGTCCTGCAGATCTATAGGACTAGTATAGGATGTCACTAATCTCCAGGGACCAGACATTGATTTGTATGCTTTATGTAGGTCACTGAGATACAGGGATTTATTTAAAGGGATATTCCCATGAACACAACCTTATAGAAATTTATAGACAATTAAAAGTTGTACAAATTTGCAAATCTCAATAATTACAAATTTTGCAGAGTTTTATAGATTTTTTTTCTCTAAGCATCTTAGCGATGACGTCTGTTGTCATGATCCATTTCCAATGGGTACAACCATGCCTGCAGGAACTCTCTAAGGTCAGAAACCCAGCGATTGTGTCCGGGGTATCTTCTCATACATGTAGTGTCCTCCTGATAACCAGCCATGATGTCCTTATTGTGGTCGGGTTATCTTCTCATACATGTAGTGTCCTCCTGATAACCAGCCATGATGTCCTTATTGTGGTCGGGCTATCTTCTCATACATGTAGTGTCCTCCTGATAACCAGCCAAGATGTCCTTATTGTGGTCAGGTTATCTTCTCATACATGTAGTGTCCTCCTGATAACCAGCCATGATGTCCTTACTGTGGTCGGGTTATCTTCTCATACATGTAGTGTCCTCCTGATAACCAGCCATGATGTCCTTATTGTGGTCGGGTTATCTCCTCATACATGTAGTGTCCTCCTGATAACCAGCCATGATGTCCTTATTGTGTCCGGGTTATCTTCTCATACATGTAGTGTCCTCCTGATAACCAGCCATGATGTCCTTATTGTGGTCGGGTTATCTTCTCATACATGTAGTGTCCTCCTGATAACCAGCCATGATGTCCTTATTGTGGTCGGGTTATCTTCTCATACATGTAGTGTCCTCCTGATAACCAGCCATGATGTCCTTATTGTGGTCGGGCTATCTTCTCATACATGTGGTGTACTCCTGATAACCAGCCATGATGTCCTTATTGTGGTCGGGTTATCTTCTCATACATGTGGTGTCCTCCTGATAACCAGCCATGATGTCCTTATTATGGTCGGGTTATCTTCTCATACATGTGGTGTCCTCCTGATAACCAGCCATGATGTCCTTATTGTGGTCGGGTTAACTTCTCATACATGTAGGGTCCTCCTGATAACCAGCCATGATGTCCTTATTGTGGTCGGGTTATCTTCTCATACATGTAGTGTCCTCCTGATAACCAGCCATGATGTCCTTATTGGGGTCGGGTTATCTCCTCCTGCCGGGGAGTCAGTTTGGCGCCCCCTTCTACTATGGCAGGCACACTATTATCTGTAGATTGTTATGGACACCATTACAGCTTCCACCCAGCTTTTCCAAAGGTCCTGGACAATGAAGGACAGGGTGAGGGTTGTATTACTGCATGCAAAGGTAAAATTGCCATTCTGGAGTCAGGGAAAGCTGAATAACACCCTTATGAATCATGTCATGTCCACCATATTAGTTGTCACCCATAGGACAAGGAATCTTATTTAGGGGTAAATGCCCTTTAGCTCTCGCCGTCTCCTGCCTGCAGACTATACCGTAACGCTATGTTTTTGCTGTATACAGACTAGTCCTCCCTGCCAGGAACTGGAATGACAGATCTATTGCTGGGAAGTCTTCACATACGGAACAATCATTGCCGCCAGCGCCGCTGTTACCATGGTTACCCAGGTGAATGCTCTTTTATGTTTGTATAGAAGTGGGAACAATTGTGATACGTAATCGCCACCTACACTCGCTGTGCGCCGTCACGTGTACGAAGCGAGAGCAGCATCTCAGGCTAAGTTCACACATGCAGGATTTGACACTATGTCTCCCAGAATCCACGTGACGTCCACACTTACTCCTTATAAGTGGAGTCTCAGAAACCCCATTTATATGGAGCGGAAGAAATGTTTGTGCCGCCATCCATGAGGATACTTGGCAGAGTTGGCCCCTTACTATAAGCCTTTCAGTTGGGGCCCCCATTGATCACCTGTAGGGACCTGGCAGTGAGTGTTCAGTGACTTGTCTGTGTAACATAGGACAAGACGGGTCCTCCAAAACCAGAGGCGCTCCTTGTAGGATCCTGAAGAGAGGGTAGAAGTCACCTCAGTGATTGATCGAGTCTTGTCTACCTCATCTGCCCTTTCCAAGGAAAATACGGATCTTTGGTTTTCAAGAACTTGTTCTGTCCCATAAAATCCATCTGGTTTGGAACATAATAAAAAAAAATACCGTAATAGTAATATTTTTGTATCAGAACTACAGTATGTGATAATCCTATCCTACTATCCTATCCTACTAATATCCAATGTGAAAGTTTGTGGGTTTGGATATTTGTTCCTCAATCACGCAAAAAAGGCTGAACAGATTTGCATGAAATTTGCCACATACATAGATAAGAACCCCGATTAAAACATAGGCCACTTCTTATCCCGGTAAATGGCGTCACTACACGACCGCATTGAAGAAATTTAGGTTCACACAATACTAAAGGACCTGTGGTGACATCATCACAGGTCCTTCAGCCATTCTCAGATAGGATCATGCTAGGCAGTGGGTGGAGCTACACACTATTTTGTGGGCGGAGCTATATAGGATGAAGCTGGATAGTGTGAAAGCTGAAGAAAATGGAGTCTCATAGAAGATCAAGAGACTACAGAACATGCAGGCTGTGTGTGGGCAAGAGGAGTATATCGGGTGTAGAGTTTCAGTGAGTACTACAGGGAATGTGTTATTCTGCCTCTGATGGGGGAGGGGGAGAGAACTTTGGCACATTTCAGCAATATCTGTTCAGCCCTTGTAACACAGAAGCTGCTCAGACAGTCAGATAACCAAACCCCTGTAAGAACAATTGCCCGATGTAGCAGAGCTTATTTGGCGCTGTAGCACACCTCTCTTTAGGCTCTCCATATGCAAACATGTACATACAGCTGGGTATCCTATACATATGCAGCGATGTAGCAGAGTCGAGACGCGGGAGCAGGCTGATCGAACTGTGGCAAATTTCCGCAACATCCATTCAGCCCTTTGTAACACAGAAGCTGCTCAGACACCGACATAAGAACACCCCTCTAATCCAAATGGCCAGATGTAGCAGAGCTTAGGCAGCGCTGTAGCACAGCTGAGTACGCTCTCCATATGCAGAGATGTACATACAACTGAGTATGCTGCGCATATGCAGCGATGTAGCAGAGCCAAGACGCGGGAGCAGGCGGATCATCCACAACAGCAATTGGCTAAATATAAGCAGCTCAGCGCCAACACCAACTCACAGACGAAGTCGCTGGCAGATGCTAGTGATGTATATAATGTAGAATAATTCCCAAAATGTCCCCAGTGTGATCACAGTGGTGTAGAGCATGCAATATGATCCTGGTGGTATAGATGATATAATATGATCCTGGTGGTATAGATGATATAATATGATCCTGGTGGTATAGATGATATAATATGATCCTGGTGGTGTAGATGATATAATATGATCCTGGTGGTATAGATAATATAATATGAGCCTGGTGGTGTAGGGAATGCCGCGTGATCCTGGTAGTATAGGTCATGTAATATACTTTGGGTTGTGTAGACCATGCAGCGTGATCCTGGTGCTGTAGCTCATGCAATATGAAACTCAGAAAAAGATTAAGTACTGTTTCTTCAGAATCCCATAGAGAACAAAAAGACAAATACTTCACAATCTTCTGACCACTAGATGGGGCTCTTGAGAACAATGTCTTAGCTCTGTCTGTTCTGTATGTAACTGGCTGTAGTGACAGAGTGATATGACTGCACTTTGTGTATCTCACAGCCCCAGCACTCATCTAAGGAGCCGGAGGGAGGAAACTGTGATGAGACCAAAATTATGGAAGGAACAGGTAAGGTGGGAAATGAATCCTGAAATTCTGACTTTACTAATATCTGTTAAGGACCCGCTGTATTAAAGGGGACCTTCCCCCAATTTTAATACCTATGAAGCAGAACTCCAGCACAAGCCTGGCTAAGAGGGTTGATACTCTGCAATATTATATCCTTGTAGTGCACTTTCTGCTTGTGCCCATTTATTAGGTATTTCTGGGAGACCCCCACCTCAGTGCGAAGGACAAGAGAAGACGCCTACTGGAAACCTCAAGAAGAAACCAAAGTCTGCAGCTGAGAAACAAGACGGTAAGTGAGCGCTAAGTGTCAGTCTTATTCTACTCATCTTTCCAAATACATAACATACGGCAGCAGAAATGAGATGTTAAAGAGTTAATAGAAGGAGACCTCTCCTATTTAGGATCCCCATCTGTTAACCAGATGACAACCCTCTCTCACTCCGGAGGACCCGACACATCTATACATTATAGGGACAGCACATTGATTTTGATAGGAATGGTGTAATACTTCATTCCACCTGTGGGAGTGCTGCAGGGAAACTGAGCATTGCTGCTGGAATCCTCCAAAGTTCGATCGCAGGGGTTACCAGCACATCATCTAAGATTTAAAGTGGGCCATAGACCTTACATGGCTGTCAATTTTGGCAAGTTTGGATGTGTTTTTTGGCTCCTCCTCCTAATCTGAAATCCCTCCCCTGCCAACTGATCATGGAGGAATTAGTGATGGTCTGATATGGATATTTTATTGTATTGCTGTGAATTCTTCTCAGATCTGATAGTGCTGGCCTGCAAGACTGTGTTATCTGTACCCACTGGCATTAAAGGGATTTAGACAATGGGCAATCCCTTTAACACACCCTGTAATTTTGCAGTAATAGAGAGGGGGGTCCTCTATACAGTATCCTAGTCCCTTAGCCAGAGTAGAGTGTGAGCACAAGGAGTGTCCCTTGCTCTGGAGGACCTGCCCTGTCCTGAATTACACAGACAGTCCACTGAAGTGAATGGACATTGTGTAATACTTCATTTCCCCTGTGGTGGCGCTGCAGGGAAATTGAATTCTTACTGCCAGTTTTTCCTACATAACTGCTGATTGCTTGGGGTTTTATCAGATGGGGGAGGCACCTTGGACACTTCTAACAAGCCAAGACCTGGCATTGTCCAAAGTGGAGAACACCTTTAACTTGCACAATGTGACAATCCACCCCATCCCCTCTGCTGTCTATGGTGTCTTGCAGGTAATAACAGTGACATCTCTTGTATACACAGTGACGGCCGGAGAAGGGCGGGTGAGAAAGATGATTAATAACACAATGATTAATCCAGATCGCCTGAAACTCGCCAAACTCCTGGTCGAAAAAGCCATCAAGGTCAGTGAAACCCTTTCAACCCCAGTTCAGACAGGAATCCGTATTAATAATACATGGTACTGGGCTGTAGACACTGGAGATTACAATAAATGGTGTTTTGTTTTTCCCAGAAACAGCGCCACCTTTGTCCATAGGCTGTGTCTGGTATTGCATTGCATTGTGGATAAGGTTAAATGAAATCTCAGTCACTTTGCTGATACTGTAAAGAGCGCCTTTCACCATCTGTATCTAGTCCAGCTCTGTGCACCCTTTAAGAGCCACCCCTCCACTGATTCTGGCCCCCACCGCTCCTGAGCAATCATCACTGTTGGTTTCAGCACCCAATATGTTCTCTACTGTCAGTTGGGCCGTCCTGGGCTGCAGCAGACAAACTAGGACCTCCCACTTGACAGTAGAGAGACTATATGTACTGCAAGTAACAGCACTGATTGCTCAGGAAGGGTGGGGGCTAGAGAAAAAATGCCAACTGTGCTGGAAGTAGGTCCCCTTCAAGTATGGAGAGGGGTGACACAAGATCCTTCTGTCCTCTGGTTTTTAATCGTTGTCATTCTCTTCTACTACCCAAAAATAGCAAAAAAAGATATTCAGTATTCATGGCCCCTACCCCGTGATACGTCATTGTCTGCGCAGCCGCGGATGGGTGGAGAAGAAGCTGCCCAAGGTCACAAAGGCTTCTCGCAAAAAGAAAAAAGCTGCGGATGAGGAAAATGAAGAAGATGATGGAGATGGAAGTGGAAATGATGACGACGGTACATAAGATGCATATAGAAATACTTCATTGTCAGTAGTGAGGTAATGATGAGTTAGCGGTGTTATCTATAGAGGTGTTATCTTCTGTTGTAATCCTGCCTGTGATGTAAATAGAGAAACTGCTGCAAAGAAAACCCTACAGAATTGACAAGTGTTCGTCTATTATTAGGTTTAGTAGGCAGAGTGAAAATTGCAGGATATAAGGACATTTCTGGTGACACATTCTCTTTAATGACTTCACAAAGGCACAAAATTTAGCATGTGACATCACTGGCCCCACCCCCTGCGCAGCTCAGCCTATACACAACGCTTTTGCATTCACAATCCTGTAGTTCTCGTGTACACAAGGCCCGAGTCGCTCTGCTGTCCTGCATTGTGAGAGATGTAGTGTTTTTGCAAAATTAACAAGGGAAAGGTAAAAAATTTCCACAATACAATGCACCGAGGCTCAGGAATCCTGTAAAATATCTCATACTTCTTCACATTCATGATGTGCTCTGTATTCATTCCCCAGATGAGGAAGCTGAAGAAGAGGAGGAGAAAGATGAAGATCCAGATGGCACGTACGATCTGATGGTAAGTGACAAGAACTACAACTCCCAGAATTCCCAGACCTCCACAAGCAAATTGCAGACCACTACCCTATATACTGGGGGTCTGTTCTTATACATTAGCGGCTGTGTAGAATAAGGAAAGTGCCATCTAGTGGAGGAAGGAAGTCACTGAGACATCACATCACCAGCTGCCAACTTTTCTGTCTCTTCAGTCAAGACTCGTCCGTAATGAAATACCGTATTTTATCTGGACAACCAGGCGAGACGCTGTGGACTGCAAGTTCCTGAAGAAAGATCAGATGATGAACCACTACGCCAAAGCTGGATCCTTTACCACCAAGGTGCGTCCTCACATTGTAGGATAGGACAAGAGTCATGAGATAGATAGATAGATAGATAGATAGATAGATAGATAGATAGATAGATAGATAGGAGATAGATAGATAGATAGATAGATAGATAGATAGATAGATAGGAGATAGATAGCTAGATAGATAGGAGATAGATAGCTAGATAGATAGGAGATAGATAGATAGGAGATAGATAGATAGATAGATAGATAGATAGATAGATAGATAGATAGATAAATAGGAGATGGATAGATAGATAGATAGATAGATAGATAGATAGGAGATAGATAGATAGATAGATAGATAAATAGGAGATGGATAGATAGATAGATAGATAGATAGATAGATAGATAGATAGATAGATAGGAGATAGATAGATAGATAGATAGATAGGAGATAGATAGATAGATAGATAGATAGATAGATAGATAGATAAATAGGAGATGGATAGATAGATAGATAGATAGATAGATAGATAGATAGATAGGAGATAGATAGATAGATAGATAGATAGATAGATAAATAGGAGATGGATAGATAGATAGATAGATAGATAGATAGATAGGAGATAGATAGATAGATAGATAGATAGGAGATAGCTAGATAGATAGATAGATAGATAGATAAATAGGAGATGGATAGATAGATAGATAGATAGATAGATAGATAGATAGATAGATAGGAGATAGCTAGATAGATAGGAGATAGCTAGATAGATAGATAGATAGATAGATAGATAGATGATAGATAGATAGATAGATAGATAGATAGATAGGAGATAGATAGATAGATAGATAGATAGATAGATAGATAGATAGATAGGAGATAGATAGATAGATAGATAGATAGATAGATAGATAGATAGATGGGGAACATTAGTAAATACATAAAACGTTTCTAGTAAGTAATGTTCTGTTGGACTTGGTAATGGCGGCTTTCATGAGGGGGGGTTTGGTGATTTCCCTTTAGGTGGGCCTCTGTACCAATTTAAGGAACCTCCACTGGTTTGATGAAGCCGACCCTGATTCTTTCTTCCCTCGGTGCTACAGATTAGGAGCTGAGGATGAGAAGAGAGCGTTCATAGGTACGGGTAATGGGCAGGGGGCTTCATCTATCCAAATGAAGAAAGGTAATAGAAAACATAGCGACCAATCACGACACAGCTTTCATTTTGACAGAGTGGTTTAAGAATTGAAAGCTGTTCCATGATTGGTTGCTGTGGTCATCAATATGTCTGTTCGGTCCTCCATTAGTGGTCCACTCCATTCTGGTGCCACAGCTGTGTTTTGCCACATGGACTGTAGAAGAACATATATGTGTGTCTGTATACTGTCTGTATACAGCCCTTTCTACACATGGACAGCACATGAACCAAAAATAATAACAACACTGTAGGAAAAACCAAAAGACTGTGTTATGCCTAGTACGGGGCCTAAGAGGGTGGACATGACACTGTCACAGGTATCAAATAGACCCTGTGCTTGGCCTAACAAAGTATGACCTACTTCTACATACAGTAATCCCTAACCCTATGTATAAATGGCGCACTGTCTGAGGCTCGGGTCTGCTCTGTGTCTTAGAGGATTTCTGGCTGACGGCTGCTCGGGGTGTTCTTAAAAGGGTGGCAGGAGGAGACTGGAGCCGAGCGTCAGACATCCAGGAGGACACGGCCAATGTGACCGGTGAGTAGTGGACCTGGAGGGTTTGGCCAGTTTGCACTTATGTATCTTTATAGCACAAGTCACTTGCCATGTGAATGTCCAAAAAGCTGCACGACCTATACCTGGGATTCCTCCATGTTCTGGGACAATCTGGCCTGTCCATAGACCCTAATAGACATAGTAAGAGGCTCACAAAGAAGCAGAGCAGCCTTGGAGTCATATTGGGATTGTCATGTCTTTATTTCCCCTATGAATATAGCAGCAACTGGGGTTGTTCGACACCCAATACCTTCCCCCGTCCAAAACCCCATATGGATGTTAGTGGGATCAGTGGGGTTATCGCCATATATACCTGACACCTCTCTACAGATAACAAAAGAGGCAGCAAGAAGCGCGGAGGTTGTGTCCCCGCTCACATCATCACAACAGCCATCAAGGCCTGCGAGTTCTATCTGAACAGCCTGGAACACGACGACATTGACCTGGAGACGGCGACAACGTCCATCATGACCGATGCATCATGGGAGGAATTCCTGCGTAGTTACTATCAAGTCATTCAGTAAGTCATGTAGTAAAAAATATATCGAATAATTCTAGTGTTACTGACTATGTGTGATAACCAAAGTAACATGGAGAGAGAATGTGCATGTAATAAGTGCGATATCCAGGAATAGATCGTTACCTCACACCCATTACATACTATAATGCTGCCACCTATGTGCAAGAACACAACTACTATAATACTGCCCTTATGTACAAGAATATAACTACTATAATACTGCTCCTATGTACAAGAATATAACTACTATAATACTACCTCCTATGTACAAGAATATAACTACTATAATACTACTCCTATGTACAAGAATATAACTACTATAATACTGCCCCCTATATACTAATATATAACTACTATAATACTACCCCCTATATACTAATATATAACTACTATAATACTGTGGAGCTGCAGTTTCTGCCATCTGTGACCACACTTTTGCTTCCCCTCGCTCTGCTGTGATTCGCTGCTTGGAGGACACTTTGACTTGGAGCCATTTTCAGCGTCTTCTTGAGGAAGTGGTCGGAGTAATCTTACTCTGTTCTATGATTTGACTTTCTGGTATTTCCTCCTTTTAGTTAAATCTTTTGCAGTTAGAAGTTTATTTTGTATAGGATGTCACATCGGGGTTGCAGTTTGGGCTCCGTTTTGTAGAGTGGTGAAGACCATTTTGTTCTCTAGCGCTCCATTATACCAGAGGAGGCGCTGTTCCATATCGGGGCACCCAGTAAGAAGATTCTGGTTCGCTTTTCTTTGGGTTACGTATTCGTGTATTGCTTCAGGTGTGACTGTCACAATTTTGGCCAATAAAATGTCCTCATGGCATCTGTTGATTGGTATTCGGGATAAGTGGCGTGTGGTGCGGACCACAAGATTGTTTGTATGCGCAGACCTGTTACTAATGTCCTGCCCCTTGTAGGGTGTGACAACTTTGTGATGTGAACGTAATATTTGGAGGTCCGGCGTCTTATTTGTGACATGACTGACCCATACAGCACCCACATGACAGAGAGGGGAATCCGCTGCACCCCGAGGATGTTTCCAGGCAGCTATTAAGTACGGTATATGGCACGTGCCAGAACTTTCCTGACTCCTACGGTAAACGCACTGCAGGCGGAGGGTGAAGGGGCCTTATATATGGCGGTTATTACATTGCCAATAATGCTGCTCTATGGGAGTCTTTTATATGTGGACGACACGATGCAAGTACACCTACGCCCCCTATAGGTTTACATTGTGGTGATAACTACAAAATAGTGCAGTGATAAAGTACTAAAATACTGCCCCCTATGTATAATCCATATGTGTTTAGTATAACGGTTACATTTCTATTCTCCTTTGTCTTCTTGCAGTGATGGAGCGTCCATTGAACATTCGTTCTCCTATAGGGATCGGTGCAGTAACCTGTTGCAGCAATTAGATGATGTGAATCCACAATTGGCTATTGAAGGTGACAGGAATGTCTGGATTGTTAAACCCGGTGCCAAATCTCGTGGTAGAGGTGAGCGCTATTTATTATCAGTGGTGGAGAGATAGATTATAACTATATATATATCTTTACAAAATGATGCAAACATCTGTCACCGTGGACTGACAACTCTCATGAGAACTGTAATGGCGGACATATTGTTTATTACTCATTAGTCCTAAATTGGCTTAAATTCAGTGTATAAATGTTAAGAAGCTAAGACTTCTTCTGCCGCCACCACGGCTCCTTGAGATTCTAGCTGGCTCCACTTTGTGTTTTCTAGGAATTATCTGCATGGATCGCTTGGCTGAGATTCTAAAGTTGGTGGATTGTGATCCCATAATTGTCAAGGATGGAAAGTGGGTGGTCCAGAAGTACATTGAGAGACCACTACTCATCTTCGGCACCAAGTTTGATGTGCGTCAATGGTTCCTGGTGACGGACTGGAATCCTCTCACCATCTGGTTTTACCGGGAATGTTATGTGCGATTTTCAACCCAACCCTTCTCCCTCGAGAATCTAGACACGTAGGTTAGCTTGACATTCTAGTTCTTAAGACGGGTGGTTATTTTGGAAGTGGCTGTTCCTTCTCTTCCCATCTGCTGATGGAGAGAATCAGGAGGTCCCACACATTTGGTAGTTGGCTTCTCCTACCACAATCGTTGGGTTCTCCTAACATTATGTTTGGTTTTGACGGCTGGAAGCCAAACTAATCGGTTTTCTTAAGAGTGTCCCGTCTTCTGCTTAGGCCTCAAGCCTTCATCTTCATGATTTCCATCACTGTCTCCACCATCTTGTTCTTCTTCTCTCTACATCTTCCTAACACAACGCCAGGTCTTCTCAAAATATGGTGAAGCTTGGTCAGATGTTCTTCAGGTGGAAGGATAGAGCTCTGAGCCTCCATCTTTCTCATCTTGTAACTCTTCGTCCATGATATTCTCAAGTCTTCAGCAATGTCACCTGTAGACAGGGTTAAGGTCATAGTCATCTACAGATGATCATTGACCAGAGAGTATACGATGACCAGATGGCTGGTAGGGTTACATTTGTCATGTGTCCCCTCTACAGATCCATCCATTTATGTAACAACTCCATACAGAAGAATTTCGAGAACTCCCGTAGCCGCCACCCTCAGGTTCCTGCCGATAACATGTGGTCTAGCGATCAATTCCAGATGCATCTCCAGAAGTTGGGAGAAAAGAGAGCCTGGGAGGAGATCATTGTGCCAGGGATGAAGGCTGCCATCGTACATGCCATGCAAAGTGCCCAGGATGTGGTAGAGTTCAGAAAAAGCAGTTTCGAGTTGTACGGGGCCGATTTCATGTTCGGTGAGAACTTTCAGCCCTGGTTGATCGAGATCAATTCCAGCCCAACGATGGCGCCATCCACAGCTGTGACCAGCAGACTTTGCGCTATGGTTCAGGAGGACACTCTACGTGTAGTGATCGATAGGAAGAATGATCGGAACTGCGACGTTGGCGGCTTCGAACTTATCTACAAACAGGTACAGCCAGTAGTCTGCAGTTGTCAAGCAGCATTTCCCCTGGGGTGGGTTGTCAGCATATAACCAGTCAATAGATGGGAGCCCAAGCTGACTAGCGATCTGCCCGGCCTTGGTTTGAAGGTCACTCTTGGGGTGGATAATAGGTCACGTGATTTGCCGATTGGTGTATCTCTCATATCTGCAGTCGCATCTTTACCCCCTTACATGTATCAGCGGGGATCAGCCATAACATAGATTCACTTTCCTTTCAGCCCGCTGTAGATGTTCCTCAATATGTCGGTATCAATTTATTGGTGGAAGGCTCCACAGTGAGAAAGCCGCGTGCTTTTCTCCCCAAACCTCTCAATGGACCCATAAATGTTGGCTTCACTCACGCAACCAACCAAAGATCCCTCTCCATGGTGCAAAGCAAGACATCTAATACAACCTCAAGCAACCAAGATCTGTCAAGACAAAGGTCAACGATCCCATATTCAACATCCAAGTCTTCCCGGCCCATACAAACCCCTCGCCCCTTAAAAAGGGCAAAGACCACGAACATCGGTAAAGAGAACATTGCAATAGCGGAAGTAAAACACAGAACGGAGAGCGTGGAGCTTGTAAGGCTGTCCAGCACGTTGGGGTCGGAGTATAAGGAGGCGAGCAAGTCATTGGTGCAAGGCAAAAACACGTCCAAGGGAGCCGTGACCCAACTCCATCAGCGTCTGCTCGCAGCACCGAAACTCTGTCTCTCAGAGAAGCCACTTTTAGTAAAGCCCCCGGCCGGACACAGGGACGGGATAAACCTGGACTTGAAGTTCTCCAGCCTCGACCTGGGGGAAATTCAGCTCTTCAAAAACTTAACAAGGACAGGTAAGAAAAACTGGAGCCAACATGGCGACCTTCAATGTATGAGACAGGAGAGCGCTCTTATTGTCTGTCCATGGGCACCAGTTGTGTGCCAATCCTGCCCAAATATCTGCTGGGCGATACGTCCCGATTCCACTAGAGAAATAGGAAGTGCGCACTCAGTGGTGACCCATGCCAGCCAACGACTAAGTGGGCCGTGTTGCCTGTATATGATGGTGGGCCGGGAAGCTTCAGCATAGGGTGGGGGGTACTAACCCCTTAGACTTGGGCTCCGTGGTGACCTTGTGACTTCCCTCCGCCTCTCCTGGAGTCTGGCACAGTATACGTAGTATATATTGTCAGCTTTGTAGATATGAGCTCCTGTATAAATGTGTTTCTCATTTTCAGGACTGGACCCCCACCGGATGCCATGTTTGTTCTGTAAGGGACCTTCTTCACTACATGCAATGTGTAACTGTACCTGGAGCGCTAAACTCCCCGCCAAACCCATCCGTTTCCAGCTCACAAAGGGAACTCGCCTCAGTAGGTTCCATGAAGGAACAGAACCCCTCAGCGCCCGGGGCACGGCCATCCTCACATCTCTGCTCTTCTGATGACCACGGGGCTGTGCGGAGAAACAATGGTGCTCACAATACAGACTGCGACTCATGTCAGGTCTGTCCTATAGAGGACGCCCCTCCCCCAATGTGTTGTCATTTATTAGACACCATTTCTACTTCCCACAGTCCTCTATGTGAATAAATCCCTTGTCAGAGAATCTTTTACATTGAAGATTTCTTTAAGAAGAAGTGGGACCGGGTAAGAGTATACTAAGATATGACTACTGAATATCGTCACTACTGAAAGGCGGGGCGGTGACAAAAAAAAGGAGAGAACAAAAAAAAAAAATTAATTAATTAGCTGTTGCTCCACTAATTCCAAAACAGTTTGGACTTCTGCTCTGGCCCCCACCATTCCTGAGCAACATGCGCTGGTAGTTTTGGTGCCTGATATTTAAGCTCTGTAGTGTCAGCTGGGCGGAGTCAGGCAGAGGGGTGTGATTCAGAGACAGCCAGTGTCAGAGCTCAGAATCACACCCCTCGTCTGCCTCTTCCTGGCAGTACAGAGCCTAAATAGCATATCGGGCACCAAAACTAAGAGCATTGATAGTTCAGGAATGGTGGGGGCGAGAGAAAAAAATTACAACTGTGCTGGGGCGACTATTAAAGCACTGGATTTGGAGGTGGTGAAAAGTTCTCCTTAAAGGGGTGGTCCAGTTTCAGACAAATGTTATTGTTTGTATAATGGAATGTTGTGCAATTCTCCCGATTCCTCCGGCTTTCCTAGATCTCTGCTTGCTGTCATTCATTCTGCTTACCTGCAGTGGATGTAAATCTAATGGGCACACAGCTACGCGGCTTGTTACCAGACAATGGACTACCGATCTGTGACGGTAACAAGCCCTGCACCTCTGTGGCCATTGGATTTTCATCCACTGCAGGAAAGCAGAATGAATGACAGCAAGCAGAGATCTAGAAAAGTAGGAGGAAGTGAAACAAAGTATTTTGGAAGATTGTACCCCTTGTCATTAAACCAGAGCGCCCCTTTAATTATAGACACGTAGGAAGAAAAACCAAACAATAAAGTCTCTGATTTTCTTTATAAAAGGAGCAATATTAGAAATATAGAATAAATCTTAAAGAAACTTAACATTATTTACAGTTGTAAGAAAATATTCCCCTCCCCCAAACCACTATACACGAATCAAGGCATCCAAATAATAGAGAAAACACAACCTATACATGTATATACAAGCTCGTCCTGACTGTAAGGCACCGGGCTGCAGCAGGAGCCTCCCCCCACTAATCCGTCAGCAATAAAGGGACCAAGTGAGAGTCCACCGGTCAGTCGGCCCTCCGCCATCCAAAAACCGGAGGGGTTATGGGAAGGAATTAACCCTGTGTTTTCTGCATAATGTTTACAATACCATTTTGGGTATTGTAAACATCCTGCATTAGTTTCTAGTTGCACTGCGCCTTAAAGACGTGTCAAGAACCGGCTGCTTCATCTTAAGATTCAAAAGCTTCATTGTCCGTGTGAAGAAAGGAGGGGGCGGGGCGCCGATATATATTGGATGCACCCCCAAGAAGTCGTCTGGCATCAGGAGGTATTGCAGGTGAAGGTGCAGGGGCATTTGGTGCACCTGCTCCTCTTTAAAAAGCATCTTGAGGAGAATCTTCTCTTGTATATGCTGCGAGCAACAGAGGAAATACAGTCAGACAAAGTGTGTAAGATCCAGTCACTCACTACAAGGAGATCTGTCAGGAAGCTGCTGTGGACGGATCTGGTATTGATATTACTGGTCAGTTATATAGCAGGGATGTATTGTGAATGGGCTTAAGGATCTGACACCCCCCGCCCGCCCCCATAACAGCGCAGAGCTACGATGAGACAGGGCTTCTATTTCATACATTGGATTTTAGCTACACCTCCCTAAAGGCAAACCCTGAGCGTTGCTTTACCTGAGGTCTTGGTTTTGCGATGTCCAAAGGAACGTAAATGTTCTCCCCTAAAACTTTTGCTACCCGGGCACTGTAATTGTGGTCACCTAGTATGGGGCAGAACTTCAATGTGGTGTGGACTAAAAGCTGATCTCTATAAACTAAAAAGAGAGAAAACAGGTCAGTAATAATATATCACAGAGACTGAGAATCCTGTACTGTATTATACTCCAGAGCTGTGCTCACTATTCTGCTGGTACAGTCACTGTGTACATACATTACATTACTTATCCTGTATTATACTCCAGAGCTGTGCTCACTATTCTGCTGGTACAGTCACTGTGTACATACATTACATTACTTATCCTGTATTATACTCCAGAGCTGTGCTCACTATTCTGCTGGTGCAGTCACTGTGTACATACATTACATTACTTATCCTGTATTATACTCCAGAGCTGCGCTCACTATTCTGCTGGTGCAGTCACTGTGTACATACATTACATTACTTATCCTGTATTATACTCCAGAGCTGTGCTCACTATTCTGCTGGTGCAGTCACTGTGTACATACATTACATTACTTATCCTGTATTATACTCCAGAGCTGCGCTCACTATTCTGCTGGTGCAGTCACTGTGTACATACATTACATTACTTATCCTGTATTATACTCCAGAGCTGCGCTCACTATTCTGCTGGTGCAGTCACTGTGTACATACATTACTTATCCTGTATTATACTCCAGAGCTGCGCTCACTATTCTGCTGGTGCAGTCACTGTGTACATACATTACATTACTTATCCTGTATTATACTCCAGAGCTGTGCTCACTATTCTGCTGGTACAGTCACTGTGTACATACATTACATTACTTATCCTGTATTATACTCCAGAGCTGCGCTCACTATTCTGCTGGTACAGTCACTGTGTACATACATTACATTACTTATCCTGTATTATACTCCGGAGCTGCGATCACTATTCTGCTGGTACAGTCACTGTGTACATACATTACATTACTTATCCTGTATTATACTCCAGAGCTGCGCTCACTATTCTGCTGGTACAGTCACTGTGTACATACATTACATTACTTATCCTGTATTATACTCCGGAGCTGCGATCACTATTCTGCTGGTACAGTCACTGTGTACATACATTACATTACTTATCCTGTATTATACTCCAGAGCTGCGCTCACTATTCTGCTGGTACAGTCACTGTGTACATACATTACATTACTTATCCTGTATTATACTCCAGAGCTGCGCTCACTATTCTGCTGGTGCAATCACTGTGTACATACATTACATTACTTATCCTGTATTATACTCCAGAGCTGCGCTCACTATTCTGCTGGTACAGTCACTGTGTACATACATTACATTACTTATCCTGTATTATACTCCAGAGCTGCGCTCACTATTCTGCTGGTACAGTCACTGTGTACATACATTACATTACTTATCCTGTATTATACTCCAGAGCTGCGCTCACTATTCTGCTGGTACAGTCACTGTGTACATACATTACATTACTTATCCTGTATTATACTCCAGAGCTGCGCTCACTATTCTGCTGGTGCAGTCACTGTGTACATACATTACTTATCCTGTATTATACTCCAGAGCTGCGCTCACTATTCTGCTGGTGCAGTCACTGTGTACATACATTACATTACTTATCCTGTATTATACTCCAGAGCTGCACTCACTATTCTGCTGGTACAGTCACTGTGTACATACATTACATTACTTATCCTGTATTATACTCCAGAGCTGCGCTCACTATTCTGCTGGTACAGTCACTGTGTACATACATTACATTACTTATCCTGTATTATACTCCAGAGCTGCGCTCACTATTCTGCTGGTGCAGTCACTGTGTACATACATTACATTACTTATCCTGTATCTTTGTTTTGTCTCCCAATCTCACACCGCCCCTTTAATATTAACATCTAGTAACCGGTCCGTACCGCTCATGGGCTGCAGCTGTAGTAGAGCGCACCCCCCTTCAGAGTGCAGGACCTTGTACTTTGTGTGCGTCCTCTTCACTTCTCTTCTCTCCAGGCTTCCCTTAGAGGGGTGCAGCACGGGGACCACCTAATAACAGAACATGCAGGAATGTAATACGACCGCTGATCCCTCCACCGCGGTTCCTGTACATTAGATCCTGCGTCTTACCGGATCCAGTTCTCGGCCACTTTCCGTTCTCAGGGCCACTTTCACTTCGCCTTCGCCTGGGCTGGGGATGCCGAGCGTTACGGCACTGAAAACATGGAGTCCATTATTACGCATGTTATATCAACGTTACAGCACAGTGAGCAGGACTACAACAGGGCGCGCTCACCAGAACGTTGTGATCGGCCGCTCCTCTTTACGGCACGCAGCGTAGTAATCTTCAAATGTTTTGGTGGTGACGTGACACGTGGAGAGCAGGACCAGCCCCGAACTCTCCCTGAAGAGAGAGCAAAGCAGAGGTCAGAGAAAAGCCAAAATTATTCACGCAGCCCTGTGTATTCTGCAGAGGTCCCGTGCAAGAGCAGTGGTATACAAGCTCCGCCTGACGCTGCATTCAGTCAGGGGAACGGGGCTCTTGTTCTGGGTAGGGGTCCTGGCAGTCAGACCCCCCCCACCAATCAGCATGTTAGAGCTATAGTAGAACATTAAAACGTGGACCATCCCCTTTAAATCATTCAGTACATTCATATTACTATATCCCCCTGCCAGCCCCAAAGTAGTAAAGCCCTAGAGTGACGACATATTAAAGGGGTCTTCCAGGACTATTATATTGATGACTTGTCCATAGGATAGGTCATCAATATCAGATCGATCAAAATCCAACATTTGTGAAACCATGATGATCCAGGCTGTGACCTCTTCACTGTTCAGCAAGCACAGCGCTGTACATTGTGTAGTGGTCGTTCTTGGTATTGCAGCTCAGCCCCATTCACTTGAATAGGACTGAGCTGCAGCATGGCCATGTGACCAATGAACCTGATGTCAGATGGCCGAAGAAGAGCAAGGGGAGTCCACTGAAGAGCCACAAGCTCTTCTAACAGATGATCAGCGGGGGTCCCGGGTGTCGGACATTATCAATCTAATATTGGTGGTCTATCTAAAATGGAGTTTTCGAGCCCGAAATGGATTTTTCATTCTGATTAGCCATGCACAGGACAGGTCATCAGTATGTGACATGCGGGGTCGACCCCCAGACTCCGTGCAGATCAGCTGTTACAGCAGCCTTCGGGTGCTGGAAGTTGCTAGTAGACAGGTGGCGCCTGCAGCACTGCCCCCATTCAAGTAATAGGAGCAGCCCCATATACTGTATAGCGTGGCTCCCATTGCCTGACTAATAGCAGTGCTGGACCCAGAGGTTGCAGTAGTTGATCTGCACGGGCGCAGGTGTTGGGTCTCCGACAGATAACAAGTCATCAGTATGAAGAATCAAGGACTGGTAAACCCCAATAAGAATAGGTCCCCGTTTCCTTTGATACCATAGTCCCAGAACCCCCATTAGACTATACAGGGGACGTCTCACATACTTTGGCGCAGCTTTCACCACATGAAGATCTGGCTCCGTCTGCAGGATCTGCTGTAACTCCGGGAGGACGGAGACCACCGATGGCTCCTCTGGACGTCCTGATGGAGAAGAAGACATTGTAAAGGTCTACCAGACACTCGCAGATCTACAGAGAAGACACTCCGAGGTCTCAGCAGGAAGGCGCATTAAACTTAGAACTAGGAAAACAGTGTAATACTTCATTACCCCTGTGGGGGCGCTGCAGGGAAACTAAACACTTGCTGCAGTGGTTGCCCACAAATTACAGCTCATTGGTGCAATACCCAATAACCCAGGGGGCAATAAAATTTGGCATTTCAGCCGCTGTGAAATTACAACCCCCGACGTCCTCCAGTCACTTCTGTGGGGCTTTTGGTAAGAGCTGAGCAGGCGTGCATGCTGGGAGTTGTAGTGTCACAAGAGGCAGAGTGCAGAACATGGCTGACCCCGGCCATCCTCACTTACCTGTAATAGACAGCCCCTGGGGTTTGTTGATGGCCACAAGTGGACCTAAAAAAATAGAACAAAGAAGAGCCAAAGTGAGCAAGAAAGAAGTGCTGCAGTGTAAAGCAACGGGGATAAAGCAGCAGGGAGATAAAGAGTATTGGGTAATGACTACAGGCAAGAGGGGAGAAGAGCTGAAGACGTGGGGGTAAGGTGGACTCTGTATAAGATCCATGACAGGGCTGCAGACCTTTCTGATACACCACGCTCTGGGCCAGGTGCTCACACAGCGACTCCTTGCTCATCTTATCCACAGCGAGGACTCCCGGGGTCTTCAAGATGTTGGATCTGAATGCTCGGGGCTTAGACACTGATTTGTCCGTCGTCTTCTTCTCTGTCTCCACCAGTTCCTGATACCTGCAGAAAAGGAAACCGCTGAATAATTCACATAGTCTGGAGACGGGGCAGGACTGTGTGACATGGGGGGCCCTAAAGCTGGCAGTCCCACATAGGGGTCCCACACCACTGGACCTCTCACATGGGGGTCCACAGCAGGCAGTTGCTACAAATAGGGGTCCCTGCAGCAGACAGTCCCTACATAGGGGGTCCCTGCGGCAGACGGTCCTTACATAGGGGGTCCCTGCAACCGACGGTCCCTACATAGGGGGTCCCTGCAACTGATGGTCCCTACATAGGGGGTCCCTGCGGCAGACAGTCCCTACATAGGGGGTCCCTGCAGCAGACAGTCCCTACATAGGGGGTCCCTGCGGCAGACAGTCCCTACATAGGGGGTCCCTGCGGCAGACGGTCCTTACATAGGGGGTCACTAAAATATAACTTTTAATAGTGATTGTTAAAAGTCACAATGTAACAAAATTATACACTTAGACGTTCCTCACGTAGTGTGTGGTCATGTGGCTGCTGTGTTTAGACACCAAAAGAGGGTTCCCCCTGATTGAATACAAGGGAAAAACTCTCAATAATTTGGTGTTCAGTTAGCATCCCACCCAATTATAGTTACTACCACCCAATGTTCCACTATAGCTGCATAGAAATGGTGTACGAATTGCCACTAAGTATCCACCTAGCACACAGAGTACCGGTTCTCTGACAAACACACCACCAAGTATTCACAATTGCATGCAGCAAATGGCTGGGGAGGAGAGTGACATTGCTAATCTCAGTTTGGGCTATTCTCGGGCATTGGGATATAGGCTATTAGACACAAGCTGGAACCCACATACTTAGACACACACATAAACTTGTTAAAATAAAAGCGAGATATATGTAGTTCCTGACGCGTTTCAGCTGACTGATTCACAGTGCCAGCATCATCAGAGGCTCACAAACATACAGTTATTAGAACGTGCTGTAGATACAGCGCTATTACGAGCTCTTTTGACTGCTCGGTCGGTCATAGTTTCTGACCGCAGCGAGCGCTTCCAGGAGCCGGGTTTATAAACCCAAGTCTCCTCCCAGACAATTGACGTCAACGGAGGTGTGGCCAAGTACGTCACTGTTACCACGCCTCCAAAATGAACCACGCCCCGCCCCTCCAATACAACGGCCGGACCGCAGCTAAACAGCGCAATACGCGCATAATGTAACATCCAGACCCCACATCGCGGTAAATATTGACGGAGCCACACAAACAAATGGGAAGACACAGGTAAGTCAAACCAAATCAGAAAACAAATCCCACCAATTCAGATGAGACACCTCCCATCAACAAAATTTCCACCTCTGGGGGATGAGGGAGCGATTGAGGTCTTTTTGAGGGTCACCACTGAACAGATTCTCAGGCTGGCTGACAATAAGTCACAGTATTTGATATCATCCAATCTTAGTAGGACGGAGGATGCTGCTTTGAAGGACTTGGAAAGGGACAAAAGTATCATTATAAAAGCCTCGGACAAGGGAGGAAACTTAGTACTGATGGATCGATGCCAATATACCCGTATGTGTTATGATATTCTATTGGACCCTGTTGGATATGAAAGAGTTCAAAGGGATGACATTAGGGGATATTATGATGAACTGGTGACTATTGTCAATCAGGCCAGGGAGCAAAATCTCATCAGTAAAAGTGAACAAGAATTCCTGATACCCTTGCATCCGATTCAGGCAACTTTTTATGCCCTACCCAAGTTGCACAAGGGGCTGTCGCCCCTGAAAGGGCGTCCAATTGTGGCTGGTATTGGCTCATTAACTCAGAATGCCAGCCTATATGTTGATGATATCATTAGGCCCTTTGTCCTTAGCCTTCCGTCCTATTTGAGAGATACCATGGATGTTCTCCGGAGACTGGAGGATATCCAGGTGTCATCTGACGTTATGTTAGCCAGCCTGGATGTGGAGGCCCTGTACAGCTCCATACCCCATGATTTGGGGTGTGGAGCTGTCGGGGCCTTCCTGGCTGAACGTGGCAGCCATTTTGAGCCACACAATGAGTTTGTGCTCAGACTCCTGCGGTTCATATTGGGGAGGAATGTCTTCTCCTTTGATGGTGGCCTCTTCCACCAGCTCAGGGGAGTGGCGATGGGGAGCCCCTGTGCCCCATCGTTCGCTAATCTCTACCTGGGCTGGTGGGAGAGGGAGAGGGTATTCTGTGACACCATGGATAGGTGGACGCGGCGGATCCTCCTCTGGGTCCGTTTCATAGATGATATATTCATACTGTGGGACGGGCCCAGGGAGGATTTTGTTCTGTTTGTGCAGTCACTAAATGTGAACGACCTGGGTTTATTTTTTACATTTGATATCCAGGAGGAGAAAATGACCTTCCTGGATTTAACAATCTCAAAGGAGTCATCAGGTCGCTTGCGCACATGCGTGCATCGCAAAGAGACTGCTACCAATTCATTACTACAGTGGGGGAGCTGGCACCCTGAGCCATTAAAATCAGGCATCCCCAAGGGTCAATATTTGAGGATCCGCAGAAACTGTAGCCATCTCTCGGACTTTCAGACCATGTCCAGGGATTTAAAGGGTAGATTCTCCAGGAGGGGTTACCCTAGTGGGGTCTTACGAAGAGCATACCATCATGCGCTCAGCACAGAATGCACACAATTGCTGAACCCTCGAGTTCGTACGCAGGAGTCTGAAGAGATTCGGATGGTCGCAACTTTTGATAGTGCGGCCGAGTCGGTTAAAAGAATCCTTAATACATCTTGGGATATTCTTAGAACTGACCCTATTATAGGATCATTAATAGGGACAAAACCGAGCATTACCTTTCGCAGGGGTCCGAACCTCAAAGATAGGTTGGTACATAGCTATCTGCCCCCAGCAGTGTCGGCTGACACGTGGCTGGATAGACAACTGGCAGATATAAAGGGCACATTCCCTTGTGGGACATGTAAGGCGTGCCAATTTATTCAAAAAGGAAAAAACGTTAGATCCACTAACACACGAGCCACATATTACATACAGAGTTTTATTAACTGTAAAACTACGGGGGTGGTATATCTAGCGTCATGCTCCTGCGGACTCCAATACGTTGGAAAAACAACGAGGGAGTTCCGCAGGAGAATCCGTGAACATATTAACGACATTGCACGTGAAGAACCAACCCCCATCTCTAAACATATTAGAGAGGTACACGATGGAGATGTAAATTGCCTTCGCTTCCAAGGTATTGAGAAAGTTACGCAATCACCTAGAGGGGGTAATTATGATAGGAAAGTAATCCAAAGAGAAACTAGATGGATATTCTTGATGGACACAGTACATCCCAAGGGTCTGAACGAATATATCTCTTTTTCATCCTTCATATAAGGGTACCCGGGGTTTTGCAGAAGGGATGTCCTCATGAATATGTTCATAGCTGGTAATATCCCCTTTTGTCAATTACCATTTTGACTATATTGGTTGATGGGGATATTGTAATTATTCATAATACCCATGGTGAATAGGTGTTCTCCATATTTAGTCATCAACGTGGCCTATGTATTTTTGGTGGGTGTATGGATTTCCCCTCTATTAACAGTTCATCTTTACATCATGTGATATACGTACACCGGAGGGAGTTTGTTCTATCATTATATTAAGTTTTTTCCTTTTATTAATAGTTGTGTTTGGCTCATCTGAATTGGTGGGATTTGTTTTCTGATTTGGTTTGACTTACCTGTGTCTTCCCATTTGTTTGTGTGGCTCCGTCAATATTTACCGCGATGTGGGGTCTGGATGTTACATTATGCGCGTATTGCGCTGTTTAGCTGCGGTCCGGCCGTTGTATTGGAGGGGCGGGGCGTGGTTCATTTTGGAGGTGTGGTAACAGTGACGTACTTGGCCACACCTCCGTTGACGTCAATTGTCTGGGAGGAGACTTGGGTTTATAAACCCGGCTCCTGGAAGCGCTCGCTGCGGTCAGAAACTATGACCGACCGAGCAGTCAAAAGAGCTCGTAATAGCGCTGTATCTACAGCACGTTCTAATAACTGTATGTTTGTGAGCCTCTGATGATGCTGGCACTGTGAATCAGTCAGCTGAAACGCGTCAGGAACTACATATATCTCGCTTTTATTTTAACAAGTTTATGTGTGTGTCTAAGTATGTGGGTTCCAGCTTGTGTCTAATAGCCTATATCCCAATGCCCGAGAATAGCCCAAACTGAGATTAGCAATGTCACTCTCCTCCCCAGCCATTTGCTGCATGCAATTGTGAATACTTGGTGGTGTGTTTGTCAGAGAACCGGTACTCTGTGTGCTAGGTGGATACTTAGTGGCAATTCGTACACCATTTCTATGCAGCTATAGTGGAACATTGGGTGGTAGTAACTATAATTGGGTGGGATGCTAACTGAACACCAAATTATTGAGAGTTTTTCCCTTGTATTCAATCAGGGGGAACCCTCTTTTGGTGTCTAAACACAGCAGCCACATGACCACACACTACGTGAGGAACGTCTAAGTGTATAATTTTGTTACATTGTGACTTTTAACAATCACTATTAAAAGTTATATTTTAGTGTGCATAAAAATTCCCCTAAAACCTTGTTTTGTTAATTGATTTAGTGCACACATACTTTTGTGTATCTATTTATTGGTTTGTTTTTACATAGGGGGTCCCTGCAACCGACGGTCCCTACATAGGGGGTCCCTGCAACCGACGGTCCCTACATAGGGGGTCCCTGCGGCAGACAGTCCCTACATAGGGGGTCCCTGCGGCAGACAGTCCCTACATAGGGGGTCCCTGCGGCAGACAGTCCCTACATAGGGGGTCCCTGCGGCAGACAGTCCCTACATAGGGGGTCCCTACGGCAGACAGTCCCTACATAGGGGGTCCCTGCGGCAGACAGTCTCTACATAGGGGGTCCCTGCGGCAGACAGTCCCTACATAGGGGGTCCCTGCGGCAGACAGTCCCTACATAGGGGGTCCCTGCGGCAGACAGTCCCTACATAGGGGGTCCCTGCGGCAGACAGTCCCTACATAGGGGGTCCCTGCGGCAGACAGTCCCTACATAGGGGGTCCCTGCGGCAGACAGTCCCTACATAGGGGGTCCCTGCGGCAGACAGTCCCTACATAGGGGGTCCCTGCGGCAGACAGTCCCTACATAGGGGGTCCCTGCGGCAGACAGTCCCTACATAGGGGGTCCCTGCGGCAGACAGTCCCTACATAGGGGGTCCCTGCGGCAGACAGTCCCTACATAGGGGGTCCCTGCGGCAGACAGTCCCTACATAGGGGGTCCCTGCGGCAGACAGTCCCTACATAGGGGGTCCCTGCGGCAGACAGTCCCTACATAGGGGGTCCCTGCAACCGACGGTCCCTACATAGGGGGTCCCTGCAGCAGAGAGTCTCTACATAGGGGGTCCCTGCAGCAGAGAGTCTCTACATAGGGGGTCCCTGCAGCAGAGAGTTTCTACATAGGGGGTCCCTGCAGCAGAGAGTCTCTACATAGGGGGTCCCTGCAGCAGAGAGTCTCTACATAGGGGGTCCCTGCAGCAGAGAGTCTCTACATAGGTGTCTCCAACACCAGAGCTTTCCTCTGGGGTCCCCTGCAGATGGCTCTGTCCTCACAGCTGGTCCTCTCACTATGTTGGTCCCTGCAGTCCTCATGTCTATGTATACACCCGGTGCCCTCCACTATGACCTATACCCCACGTTACACCCCCGGGCAGCACTCACCATGGTGTCGAGCCTCTCCTCCTCACACAGCCCAGGCTTCCTATCCCGGTCACGGCCCTCCAGCCTCCTCTCCCGGTCACGGCCCTCCAGCCTCCTCTGATCGCCGCCATGTCTGCAGTTCACACCTCAGATCCGCTCAGTGCCCCGATCATGCCGCTCTCCAGGCAGCTGACATCTTACTCCACACTGCGCATGCGTACACCTCCTGCCTGCTCCTAAGCCTGCCGGGAAATGTAGTCCGTGCACTCAGTGCTTTACTACCGGCCTGAGAGCTGTGGCCCCGCAGGGCATGCTGGGAATCAGTCACTGACTACATGAGACTGGAGGGCCACAGCTTATTAGCTCCACTTCTGGGACAGTTGGGTGACCACCATTGGCCTCCACAGTGGATGTCACTCAGCTTTCCTGGTTACAGAATGTCACATTCTACCAATGGGAAGACTCGCTGTTGTGGGGTCTGTGTTAGTTGTCACCCAGCTTTCCCTGAAGGCTGAACAGAATTTAAAGGGATCGTTCAGGATTTTATTAAAGTGACGGCTGCCGCCAATCCCCGGCCTGAACATCTCTATTAATATGGCGGTTTATTCTGGATTTTTGACGTAAAGTCCTATCTATAGTCCCTATTGGACAACATGGAGGTGCAGCTGCTACTTAGGATCCCCATCTTTGAACCAACATGGCGGCCACCTTGTAAGAATGGGTCCTACTATGGTAGATCTGTCCCACCATCCATGGTTAATACTAAATTTCGCCTGCAGGGGCGCTGTTATCAAGAGGGGTCCCAGAGGGGACATAACTATAGGCGCCCCCGCCATCCTGGAGCAATTCGGGTACTGCAGTTCTGTATAGCGCGGAGTTACAGTTCTCCGCACACTACCTGGTTACGGGTGACATCATGGCTCCTCCATTGTGGGGTCAGTGATAGTCCCAGCACCGCACACCAGTAACCTATGGCATATCCGATGTGGAGGAAGCAGTGGGAGGGGGCAGAGCAATCTGGGGTAAGGGTCTGGTCCCGATTATCTGCTCGAGGGGTCAGAACCAGGCCGGTAAATCCATCATCAAGAATCTGCCCACCCTGGACAATCCCTTTAATATGGTCACACTGATGATTTCCATGGTCATTTCCATTTCCGGCCACATGGGGCACTGTAATTTATTGCTACTAGAATCTGCACACACAAGGGACAACAATCCACAATGACAATAAAATGATGACGTGTTTTATTGAGCGATTTCAGAGGTTTTTATAACCCAAAAAATATAAATAAGCATTACAAAGATTAAATATTAATATCACATAACCAAAGCCGGAGCTGGTAACAGTCAGTATTACTGGGACTGATGATGGGTTCTCTATATACTCACAGTGTACATATACGGTATATATATAAAGTGCCTGGATTATAGCTTAAAACTGCCCGACCACCAAGTCTAATAAAATATCCCAATTTTACTGAAAATCTGATTAATACGGCAATAACATAGCGAGCAGCCAATAGATTGAGCCGGACTGGCTGCTAAGGTTGTGCCACTTGACAACCCAGTCTATACAGCTGGATTAGAAAACTGCTGCCTGAGGAGAAAGTAGCTAGGCCACACCCACACTAGCCCCGCCCATCTCAGGCTTCATTACTAATCAGATTTTTCTATAAAACAAATCTAAGTGACATTGACAACTACAAAACCCCCACCCTAAGTGTGTGCAGAAGACGTGGCGAGTGCGGTGCAGCTTTCTTACTAGGCCACACTTTATTTGGCGCTCCCTTTGCCGGACCATCCTTTACTATGTGTCTGTGGTTTTCACACCTGGTAGGTGACGGCCTTAGGCCTATACAGTACCCGTGCACCCCTCTAAAACTTGGGTTCCCCCCCCATTCATACTTTATTCAATGTGTATTTTGCAGCGTTTATCACTTGGGGGCAGATATCCAAGGTCACCTGCAGCAAGGCGTTAATATGGAGTGAAGAGTTGATGGGGCCCTTGGACCCGCAGGCCTGGACGGTCGGTATCAGTGTTTCGGGTGCTGTAGGTGAGCATTACAGGAGAATCTTGCGCGGGTAGAAAGGGATTAAGTCTCTGAGGGCAGGCGATGGTTTCTCCGGCTCGGCTATAGTCTTAGCGTCGGGCTCCAGAAGCTGCTGCATGTAACATGAGGTGCCCAGGAGAACGTGCCCGGTGGCCTGCATGGTGAACAGAGACCAGCGCAGCACCTCCCTGTCAGGGAAACAAAATATATTAGATCTTATCCAAATCTGTTCCTGGGAAAGCTGGGTGGGCCACTGTTATAGCTCCCATAGAGGTTGTCACCAAGCTTTCCAAGACTCTTGACGGTCCCGTTATCCACTGACAAATTCCCATCTCCCAGCCTGGGAAAGCTGGGTGACAAGCCCTAACACCCGGATACTCACTTCATCACCCTCTTGGCACTATAGCACTCCAGGTTATAGGACAAGGAGTAGGTCCCGTACAGGGTGGCCTTGACATTCAGACACCCGATGAAATCCTGAGGATGATTCTTATACAGGTCAAGGCTGATCCGCGCCACGTCGATCTTCCGCTGAGGCTTGTTGGACAGGGAAATGTGGTAGCCGGCATTCTGCACAGGAAGAGAGTGACTATTACATAGGGATCTCCAGATGAATAATACTGATGACCTATCCTACAGGTCGTATATACCAGAATGGTGGGGTCTGACACCCAGCACCCCTACTGATCAGCTATTGTTAGCAACTGATACACAGAGAATAGAGCAGGAAGCAGACAGCTTTATGCTCAATGCTTTGTGTATCAGCAGATCGATGGGGGGGGGCAGGTGTCCGGCCTCCACAGATTTGATATTAGTGACTTATCTTTAGGATACGCCATCAATATTTTTGGCCTGGAAAACCCCCTTTAATTTTTACCCCATTTTGAAGGTCTCTATACTCGTGAGCCCACTCATCTGAGCAGCCAATACAGACAACTGTGCTATAGAAGACCACTCTCCACAACCACACTATGTGGTCAGCTGGTTGTCACCGTCATCTAGGACTCACCTGAGATGGTTTCCATGTCTGTCCTTTCCCAAGAGCCATAAACACCGCCCCGTTGTCCAGAGACTGGAAAAAGTCTTCAGTGTCCACTCCGGTGCCATCTTCCTCCAGGACCAGCGACATGACTTCATCCATGAGCAGGGCATCCTGGGTCTAGGAAAGAGAGGTACATGTAGGGTGAGTGACGACCCCAAATATTCTGAACATCATCAATGTAACCCCCGTCATCCTTATCCAGCAGGGCAGGGGGTGCACTATAAAAGGGACAACATGATCTACTTAAAGGTTTTGTCCTTATTTTCATGACCTATCAACTAGACAAGTCATAGAGCGGAGGTAGGTGAGGCCTGACCCATGGGGCGTTCATCTACAGGGTACCATGCCAAAGTCAAATGCATAGATCTATGGGTACACCACCCAGTCCCCCAAATTGTATGCAAATTAGCTCTCGATCTCTTTTCTGGCTCTGGGATGACATTAGGGTTGTTGCTAGAATGGAGCAGTCACATAGATACTTCCGGGGTCTTCATGGAATACTTACAAGCAGATTCTTCCTAGTATGGCAGCCTCAGCTCAGATGTAGTGGGCTCCCATTGGGTGATGTGGACACAGAGCGCCACCTACTGGATACATGCCATGCCAGGAAGAACCTACTTTTAACCATTGGTGACAACATCCGCCTGCATAGACTCATTCAGCCCCTTCCATTGATGGTTGGGGGCTGCAGCAGGGTATCATCAGCCCCACCATTAGAGCTTTTGGCAGTGTTGAGAGTTTGAAGATAGGACTTGGCTTCTTTTAATGGCCTATATAAAGTACTTGAGTCACTCTGAGGTTCTTCAGCCCAACCCCAAGGCTGTGACCATCAGTGACCCCATGACTGAGCACTGGAGACCTCTGGCCTTACCTTGTTAAGCAGATCTTCCAGACTGTCGGCCACAATGCCCTTGCGGACACTTCGGTCACAGTTACAAACTCTGAAGGGTCGTGGTTTGGAGGCCGGCCGGGAAAGGAATTGTTGAGTCATCGTAGCGCTGACGGAGACGCACCTGTAATAATCGGGAGAGATATAATATCCGATATAATCGACGTGTCTCATACGTCACGTGCCCTGCGGTAATGGCCGCTCTATAAGCCGTGTTATCAGCTCGCTACAGGTTTCATAATGTTCTGTGACCTTTGTGCGGTCTGTACACAGAGATCGACTTTTGGACGAGACAAAATATTTCCAAATAGGATACTGTCTGAAAAATGGGGGTAAAGGTGACGGCGGCGTGAAGGCGGCAGGGAAGAGTCTGCGGACACCGATCCTAAGGGGGTTCAGCCATGTTCCTCTATTGTTACACTTATGAAATATAAGAATATTCGGATCCCCCGGTCATCTGACTAAATGGGCTGCGTAACACATTCATCGCCAAACATGTCATCCAGTCAGTATTGACCCGCATCCCGTTGTATGTTACAGCAGTATCTCTCTATATCCTGGGACATTACGAGAGAGAGAGAGATAATCCTTTAATAGTCCCACCTTGGGGAAATTTCAGCGTGTTACAGCAGCATAGTAATACAGATACAGGATAATACAGAGTAATATGTTACAGACGTAGACACAGATAAGCTGAGAAGAGAAGATATACTAGGAGTCCATGGCAGCTAAGGAAAAACAGAAGAGAAAGAGGAAGACCTCATGGTCATCCTCATAATCATTAGTTCTCTGTGCGGAGAGCTCTTCGTTTGGTCTGATGTAGATTATACAGCCTGGTCGCGGTTGGAAGGAAGGACCTGCGATAGCGCTCCTTCTCACACTTGGGGTGAAGCAGACGGTCGCTTACAGTGCTGCCAAGTCCCATCAGGGTCCCATACATGGGGTGGGATTTGTTCTCCCGCATGGAGGTCACCACAGACAGTATCCTTCTGTCACCACCACCTGTACTGGGTCCAAGGGGCTCCCCAGGACAGAGCCGGCCCTCCTGATCAGCCTGTCAAGTCTATTTCTGTCCCTGGTTGATATACTGCTTCCCCAGCAGGCCACACCGAAAAAGATGGCTGAGGCAACCACAGAGTTGAAGAAGGCCCTAAGAAGTGTCCCCTGGACTCCGAAGGCCCTCAGCCTCCTGAGCAGGTAGAGTCTGCTGTGGCCCTTTCTGTGCAGCGCCTCCAGGTGGTCAGCCCAGTCTAGTTTATTATTGAGGAGCACGCCCAGGTACTTATAGGTCCTGACTATCTCAATACATGTTCCTTGGATCTCCACCGGGGTCGGAGCACCTCTCCGTTTACTAAAGTCCACCACCATCTCCTTGGTCTTCCCAGCATTAATCCTGAGCTGGTTCTGCTGGCACCATTCAACAAAATCCCGGTTTAAGTCTCTGTATTCCCTATCATCGCCATCAGTGATAAGGCCGACTATAGCAGAGTCATCGGAGTACTTCTGTAAGTAACAGCTGGATGAGTTGTGCCTGAAGTCAGCAGTGTACAGTGTGAAGAGTAATGGGGCAAGAACTGTACCTTGAGGTGCCCCCGTACTACAGATTACACATGTATATCAAATACTATTGAGGTTTGGCAAGAGGAAATCGCCCCATTGAGGGTCAGTGCAGCGAACCCTGATGAAGACATTGCAGGGGAATCCTTCATGAAGTCGGCCCCATGTCTCAAAGCCAGGGTCTTGTGTATGACAGGCAGATGGTGGCGGGAACATTGGGGGAGGGGCTCAAGGTATAAATGGCTCCTATAAGTCTAGAATAAGAAGATATAACAAAACGTCTCTTACTTGGAGAGAGATTTGGGGGAGAGAAGACTCAGCGACTTCATGGCGTAGTCCATCTTTGTCAGGATAATTTGCTCCGATCTAGAAGAGACATGTATATTATATATTAGGATATCCGTATACTATGACCCGGGCTGTCCGGGCATGCTGGGAGTTGTAGTTACACAAGTTTGTCCTAAAATTAATGTCAAATTTCTACAAATTACAATCTTTACCAATGGATCCCTGGGCAGATACTCACTGGTTGGCCATAGTATCACAAGTATCAGTCTGCAGCGTCCAGAGAATGTCTGACAAGTGCCGGGGCGCCGTCCCCTTACATCCTGCCCTGTGTACCTTGTCCTGTCAGATCACCGGTGATGTCACCAAGTTCAGGTACAAGGTCCTCTCCGGTGGAAGGTGACAGACCGAAGGACCAAGTGCAGCTTTATTACTGGTCATTAGTCACCACCATATCTGGGGTACAGATAATGGGGTCACTATTGATGGCCGCCAGGATTTGCACAGATCCTGACTCTACTTGTAAAGCTACACTCTGAAGAAGAGTTACAATCCTCCTCCTGTCATTGCCTGCCTGTGTGTCAGTCTTCACTGAGGTTCCTGCATTCTATTCATGAACCAGGAAAATAAGGATAAAGGGCTGTGCTTGGTATTGCAGTTCAACCCCAGTCACTTCGATACAAATGAGCTGCTGCTGTAGCATCTATGTGGGGGCTTAGCCTTAAAGGGGCTTCCCACTCACATATCCCCTATTCACAGGGTAGTGGCTAAGGGATTGATCATTGGGGGTCCTACCAAGCAATCATGACAACGAGGGCTCCCAAAGGTGTGACCACCACCCATTGACTTCCAGAGCACTGCACTTGGCTATCTCTGTCAGTCCCATAGAAGTCTATGGAGTGGTGAACATATATGAACACTACTAGTCCATTCCCAAAGAGGACTGGAGGCTCCCCAATGTTGTGATCACTGTTACCCCCAACGATCAAACCCCTACCCCCATCCCGTGTATACGTAATAAGTGCCGCTACTGGGATGCCTTTGAATATCCTCCTACTAGCTGTCACCAAGCTTTCCAGGGATCCTGATTTACATTCCTACCCCTGCTTCCATTCTGTCACTACTTTGCCTTTGCGTCAGTCTTCACTACAGTTCCTCCATTCTGTTCATGAACCAGGAAGATCAGGATGAACATATCCCATCGCTCTTGTGTTCCCTATGATCACGGTGTAAGAACAGCAAAACCCCAAAGTCACGGCAAATACAAGGGAAGCCATTACTGTCCACAAGATGGCGGCTAATACTATCAGGGACGCCAAGCACAACGCCGTCACGCTATCCTACAGCACAGCCCCCAATATGTCACATTGTACCTTATTTAGCGGGATAAATATCCCCAATATGGCGACATCCGAGGAACCAATTTCTCCAATATCTGTATATCTCTATAGGATCTAGACAATGGCAGTCAATGGACAGCTGCAACATGGGGGAAGGGGACGTCACTAAACCCCTCACCCTTCTTGTTTGTTTGACTCCAGGGTCATCCCTTTATTACAATAATGGTGGACTGTCATGGAGACAAGAGATTAGGAGAGAATCTGATCAGAGCCGTGAGATTTCCCTCAAGTGTATCCCACCAGTCACCTGACTGAAGCCATGACAAGATGGCCGCCCTAGTGCTGATCTGAGGGGGAATATTAGGCAGGTGTGGAGATATCATGGATAATGTAGAGTGAGGGGCCACGGGGAGACGGACGGAGATGGCGTTGCCTATAGCCAGTGCTAATAAATCTCTACCCCAATCCCCGCAGCTCCATAATGGAGATCTGACACAGTGAACAGTCACCTATGTGGTCAGCTTTCTCTCTGTATAAGAACGTGTTCCTGCAAAGTAAATGGCGCTCGCTCCACAACGCAAAAGGTCACTTCGTACTTTAGGAACGACTGTAAACAATCCAGTACGTCATCCAGGGACGCCCCGGACAGAACTAGAATGGGCCCCACCAAAACCAGCACCTGCCATTAGGCATACATTCACACTGTGTCGTTAAACTGCGCTTATTTGACACCATTTCTAAGAAAACGCAGTAAAGTGCATCAGCGACAGATTCGGAGCAGGACGCTGAAGAAATAAGTGTCCTGCTCGACCTTCTTATGGATTCACCTAGGCCAGAAAGCCGCGGGGAGCTGCAGAAAAGAAGAGGAACCTGAAGCGAATGTGCGCCAAATTCCTCGTTTTTTGCGCTGTGTGAACATGCCCTATGATCCCTCGCACAAGAGGAATACTGGTTTTGCAAATTTGCGTCTGATTCCCAGCAACAGCCATATTTATCCCTGCCAAAATTTGAGGGTAGCCTCCCAGGAACACTCAAAGGACACCATGAAATTTTCAGGGGGAGGTCATGCCCCCCTGTGTGTTATAAGACTGCGCCCCTTGGTTTTTTTTTTCCCTCATCAGTATGTCTTTGTAGAATGGGAGGAAATCCACACAAACACGGGGAGAGCATAAACTCCTTGCAGATGTTGTTCCTGGTGGGATTCAAACCCAGGACTCCAGCGCTGCAAGGCTGCACTGCTAACTAGAGATGAGCGAGTACTGTTGGGATCAGGCGATCCGAACAGCACGCTCGCATAGAAATGAATAGACGTAGCCGGCACGCGGGGGGTTAAGCGGCCGGCCGCCATCAAAGCGGAAGTACCAGGTGCATCCATTCATTTCTATGGAGTGTGCTGATCCGAACAGTACTCGCTCATCTCTACTGCTAACCACTGAGCCACCATGTTGCCCCCAATCTGCGTCCCTTGTTTGTGATGTGACTGCCACATAAAGCCCCCACGTTACGTGTACAATGAGAGAGGGTCCGGTGGTGACAGGCGCTGGGCCCAGGAGATTTGCCACTTCTTCCCAGACTCCTTTTTGGGGAGACTCCTGGATTTTTCAGGATAGTTTCCAAGAAGCCAGACCAATGGTGGCTCATCTGAACTGAACCCCGCATGTCGTGCCCGTGTCGGTAAATGCGGCCAATACACAGACTGCATTTCCTGGCCCGTATAGATGATATAAGTGATAGGGCCACTTGTGGGGCCGATGGCTCTTCCCTGCCCTTCCCCCACACTGAATTGAATGGGCATGGAAATATTTTGGATGAAAGCTACAAAGCTCTAGATCACAGCAGCTACTATAAAGCATTGTGGTTCAAGGAGTTTGTGTACACAGTCCTGTGTGAACAGGGGTCAAACATTGCAGCAGACTCTATGGTTCATTAATTGTGATGGTAATTGGCCTTCAAGGAAATTAACCCTTTAGATCAGGAGGGGGGAGGGGGACCTATGGAAGTGATCCTGACGCAGATTTGACAAATGGCTCCATAAATTGTACATATAGGTCCGGCCACATCCACCTATAGAAATAGTCTGCACTATTGTCCTAGCAAATCTGCGCTAAAATCTGCAATGAATCTGTATTACACGCCATCGTTCAGAATATACCTCTATATACGGAGAAATGTCGGAGCAGAAATTGGCAGTTTTAGTATCCGCACCTCAGTTTTCCTGCAATGTGTGAATGACACCGTAAACACTGCAGTTTTTCCTAACTAAAAATCCAGAGTCCCATATGGACATGTATACAAAGAAGGTGTGAACAGAGCCTGAGGCTGCCGGCATAATCCATATAGCATGAGGTTACTTACAGGTCCTGGAGATGCCGCTGCTCCTGACTGTCACCAGCGCTGTCACATACTGATCTTTTTGGAGGATTTGGTATATGATGAGTGTCCCACTCCCCTTTACCCAGACTGCTTTACTGTAAGGAGTGACCTCAGGTCATTGCTGCACCAGTCCCACTCCCAGTGTGGAAATAAATAGGAGCACAGGTCACTCCATGGTTTATGGCCGCCGCAGACTGCTGCTGCCCCCTCCACCCGTGGCCTAGATCTGCTCCACTTCCATCCTCATGTCCCAATATCCTGATATTGATTGCAAATGGAAATAACAACATAACACAAATTGTCACATGTGGATGATGTAGGTGAAAGGTGACGGGTACAGCAATACAGAAATGAAGTGGGTGCAGCCTGTGACATGTCTGCGTCCGCACATCACGCCTGGTGCAAGAGGGTCATGTGATAGAAATCCTATTATGCAACCTGCTGTGGTATGTGGCAGGAGACATCGCAGCGATCAGCCATAATCTCCTGGAAACCTGCCAGCAATTGTTTAATTTCCCTATACCGCCCCCACAGGGGAAGTAAGGTATTACATGCTAATAGTGAAATGAATGGGATGTGTTGGTTCCTTCAGAGTGGGAAATACTTTTTGTAGATGTTGTGCAACCAAATATCGCCATGTTATCCTTCAGCAATGGAAGTGAATAATATAATAATAATATAATAATACATTTTATTTATATAGCGCCAACATATTCTGCAGCGCTGTACAATTTGTAGGGTTCAAATACAGACAGAAAGATACATTACAAAGAAAGTCATTTCACACACTGGGACCGAGGGCCCTGCTCACAAGAGCTTACAATCTATGAGGTAGAGGGGTGAAGGGAGGGGTATTGTTACCTGGGGGGCTGTGACGTCCTGTTGCAAAAAGATCAAGCATTGACTTTTTACAACTAGAAGTTTCAGCCCCTCCGAGCCCCAATGTCACTCCATGGCGACTCTTTATTTTGTGACCCAGCCCTAGCCTAATAGTGAGGGTCCTGAATAGGAACCCCCTAGTTTAAGCTCAGAATTCCATAATAGGGTATATGAATGTGTAAGAACGGCCTCAAGTCCTATATGGGTGCACAGCTTTTATATATGCGAGAAATTTTGTACTACACGACACCTATTACAGCCGCCATATACCCTGAGCGTCGCTCTCGTCCTCTATCATGTCCTTATACCTTGGTAGAACATACGGACATGACAACCCCTTTAATATAGCGCCATCCACTGTATGGTAAGGCTAGTAATGTCATTGCGCTCTCCATGAAGGCCAATACTAGCTACGGAGCTAAGGGGGCATCTATGGGGTCAGCACTAATAACTAAGGGGTGTGGCCAGTATTTATGGGAGGGGCTTTTGTATAAAATATGAACTATCCTAAAATTTGTAATTTGCACCCGTTTCACACAACCACAGCCGAGCAGTATAACTGGAGTGGATGGGTCAGTAGGTGCTGCCTGCTGGGCCATGGATCAGGATACACCTACACAATACAGAGCCAAAGAAAGCCCTGCTGCTGGGGCACTACAAGGCTAAGCATGACCATGCACTGACTGAGAGGTCCCTATGTGTTACTTGTAACCCCCCTTTAGCAGCTGGGAACATAGACATGGACGTCCATGATCAGCACTGACAGCTACTTCCGGGAGCACCAACATGGCGTCAAACCAATACCGTCTGTAACTTCCGGGTGTTCCAATATGGCGGCGCTCTGGGACCGGAAGTGGTCACAGTGCAGCGCTGACTGAGCCATTACATCGGGAAGAAAGGGGTAGGTGAGTCTGTCAGCTCTATGAGGGGTATATGGCTGGGAAATGGGGGGCGCTGTACCCCGACTGTGATAGGTGTGAGGCTGCAGCTGTACTCTGTATATAGTATAACATGTGCAGGCTATACCCTGTATGCTGTATATAGTATAACGTGTGCAGGCTGTGCCCTGTATGGTGTATATAGTATAACGTGTGCAGGCTGCGCCCTGTATGCTGTATGTAGTATAACGTGTGCAGGCTGCGCCCTGTATGCTGTATGTAGTATAACGTGTGCAGGCTGCGCCCTGTATGCTGTATGTAGTATAACGTGTGCAGGCTGCGCCCTGTATGCTGTATGTAGTATAACGTGTGCAGGCTGCGCCCTGTATGCTGTATGTAGTATAACGTGTGCAGGCTGCGCCCTGTATGCTGTATGTAGTATAACGTGTGCAGGCTGCGCCCTGTATGCTGTATGTAGTATAACGTGTGCAGGCTGCGCCCTGTATGCTGTATGTAGTATAACGTGTGCAGGCTGCGCCCTGTATGCTGTATGTAGTATAACGTGTGCAGGCTGCGCCCTGTATGCTGTATGTAGTATAACGTGTGCAGGCTGCGCCCTGTATGCTGTATGTAGTATAACGTGTGCAGGCTGCGCCCTGTATGCTGTATGTAGTATAACGTGTGCAGGCTGCGCCCTGTATGCTGTATGTAGTATAACGTGTGCAGGCTGCGCCCTGTATGCTGTATGTAGTATAACGTGTGCAGGCTGCGCCCTGTATGCTGTATGTAGTATAACGTGTGCAGGCTGCGCCCTGTATGCTGTATGTAGTATAACGTGTGCAGGCTGTGCCCTGTATGCTGTATGTAGTATAACGTGTGCAGGCTGTGCCCTGTATGCTGTATGTAGTATAACGTGTGCAGGCTGTGCCCTGTATGCTGTATGTAGTATAACGTGTGCAGGCTGTGCCCTGTATGCTGTATGTAGTATAACGTGTGCAGGCTGTGCCCTGTAGGCTGTATGTAGTATAACGTGTGCAGGCTGTGCCCTGTAGGCTGTATGTAGTATAACGTGTGCAGGCTGTGCCCTGTAGGCTGTATGTAGTATAACGTGTGCAGGCTGTGCCCTGTGTGCTGTATGTAGTATAACGTGTGCAGGCTGTGCCCTGTGTGCTGTATGTAGTATAACGTGTGCAGGCTGTGCCCTGTGTGCTGTATGTAGTATAACGTGTGCAGGCTGTGCCCTGTGTGCTGTATGTAGTATAACGTGTGCAGGCTGTGCCCTGTGTGCTGTATGTAGTATAACGTGTGCAGGCTGTGCCCTGTGTGCTGTATGTAGTATAACGTGTGCAGGCTGTGCCCTGTGTGCTGTATGTAGTATAACGTGTGCAGGCTGTGCCCTGTGTGCTGTATGTAGTATAACGTGTGCAGGCTGTGCCCTGTGTGCTGTATGTAGTATAACGTGTGCAGGCTGTGCCCTGTGTGCTGTATGTAGTATAACGTGTGCAGGCTGTGCCCTGTGTGCTGTATGTAGTATAACGTGTGCAGGCTGTGCCCTGTGTGCTGTATGTAGTATAACGTGTGCAGGCTGTGCCCTGTGTGCTGTATGTAGTATAACGTGTGCAGGCTGTGCCCTGTGTGCTGTATGTAGTATAACGTGTGCAGGCTGTGCCCTGTGTGCTGTATGTAGTATAACGTGTGCAGGCTGTGCCCTGTGTGCTGTATGTAGTATAACGTGTGCAGGCTGTGCCCTGTGTGCTGTATGTAGTATAACGTGTGCAGGCTGTGCCCTGTGTGCTGTATGTAGTATAACGTGTGCAGGCTGTGCCCTGTGTGCTGTATGTAGTATAACGTGTGCAGGCTGTGCCCTGTGTGCTGTATGTAGTATAACGTGTGCAGGCTGTGCCCTGTGTGCTGTATGTAGTATAACGTGTGCAGGCTGTGCCCTGTGTGCTGTATGTAGTATAACGTGTGCAGGCTGTGCCCTGTGTGCTGTATGCAGTATAACGTGTGCAGGCTGTGCCCTGTGTGCTGTGTGCAGTATAACGTGTGCAGGCTGTGCCCTGTGTGCTGTGTGCAGTATAACGTGTGCAGGCTGTGCCCTGTGTGCTGTGTGCAGTATAACGTGTGCAGGCTGTGCCCTGTGTGCTGTGTGCAGTATAACGTGTGCAGGCTGTGCCCTGTGTGCAGTATAACGTGTGCAGGCTGTGCCCTGTGTGCAGTATAACGTGTGCAGGCTGTGCCCTGTATGCTGTGTGTAGTATAACGTGTGCAGGCTGTGCCCTGTATGCTGTGTGTAGTATAACGTGTGCAGGCTGTGCCCTGTATGCTGTGTGTAGTATAACGTGTGCAGGCTGTGCCCTGTATGCTGTGTGTAGTATAACGTGTGCAGGCTGTGCCCTGTATGCTGTGTGTAGTATAACGTGTGCAGGCTGTGCCCTGTATGCTGTGTGTAGTATAACGTGTGCAGGCTGTGCCCTGTATGTAGTATAACGTGTGCAGGCTGTGCCCTGTATGTAGTATAACGTGTGCAGGCTGTGCCCTGTATGTAGTATAACGTGTGCAGGCTGTGCCCTGTATGTAGTATAACGTGTGCAGGCTGTGCCCTGTATGTAGTATAACGTGTGCAGACTGTGCCCTGTATGCTGTGTGTAGTATAACGTGTGCAGGCTGTGCCCTGTATGTAGTATAACGTGTGCAGGCTGTGCCCTGTATGTAGTATAACGTGTGCAGGCTGTGCCCTGTATGCTGTATGTAGTATAACGTGTGCAGACTGTGCCCTGTATGCTGTATGTAGTATAACGTGTGCAGACTGTGCCCTGTATGCTGTATGTAGTATAACGTGTGCAGACTGTGCCCTGTATGCTGTGTGTAGTATAACGTGTGCAGGCTGTGCCCTGTATGTAGTATAACGTGTGCAGGCTGTGCCCTGTATGCTGTATGTAGTATAACGTGTGCAGACTGTGCCCTGTATGCTGTGTGTAGTATAACGTGTGCAGACTGTGCCCTGTATGCTGTGTGTAGTATAACGTGTGCAGGCTGTGCCCTGTATGTAGTATAACGTGTGCAGGCTGTGCCCTGTATGTAGTATAACGTGTGCAGACTGTGCCCTGTATGCTGTGTGTAGTATAACGTGTGCAGGCTGTGCCCTGTATGTAGTATAACGTGTGCAGGCTGTGCCCTGTATGTAGTATAACGTGTGCAGGCTGTGCCCTGTATGCTGTATGTAGTATAACGTGTGCAGACTGTGCCCTGTATGCTGTATGTAGTATAACGTGTGCAGACTGTGCCCTGTATGCTGTATGTAGTATAACGTGTGCAGACTGTGCCCTGTATGCTGTGTGTAGTATAACGTGTGCAGGCTGTGCCCTGTATGCTGTGTGTAGTATAACGTGTGCAGACTGTGCCCTGTATGCTGTGTGTAGTATAACGTGTGCAGACTGTGCCCTGTATGCTGTGTGTAGTATAACGTGTGCAGACTGTGCCCTGTATGCTGTATGTAGTATAACGTGTGCAGGCTGTGCCCTGTATGTAGTATAACGTGTGCAGACTGTGCCCTGTATGCTGTGTGTAGTATAACGTGTGCAGGCTGTGCCCTGTATGCTGTGTGTAGTATAACGTGTGCAGGCTGTGCCCTGTATGCTGTATGTAGTATAACGTGTGCAGGCTGTGCCCTGTATGCTGTATGTAGTATAACGTGTGCAGACTGTGCCCTGTATGCTGTATGTAGTATAACGTGTGCAGGCTGTGCCCTGTATGCTGTATGTAGTATAACGTGTGCAGACTGTGCCCTGTATGCTGTATGTAGTATAACGTGTGCAGACTGTGCCCTGTATGCTGTGTGTAGTATAACGTGTGCAGACTGTGCCCTGTATGCTGTGTGTAGTATAACGTGTGCAGGCTGTGCCCTGTATGCTGTGTGCAGGCTGTGCCCTGTATGCTGTGTGTAGTATAACGTGTGCAGACTGTGCCCTGTATGCTGTGTGTAGTATAACGTGTGCAGGCTGTGCCCTGTATGCTGTGTGTAGTATAACGTGTGCAGGCTGTGCCCTGTATGCTGTGTGTAGTATAACGTGTGCAGGCTGTGCCCTGTATGCTGTGTGTAGTATAACGTGTGCAGGCTGTGCCCTGTATGCTGTATGTAGTATAACGTGTGCAGACTGTGCCCTGTATGCTGTGTGTAGTATAACGTGTGCAGGCTGTGCCCTGTATGCTGTGTGTAGTATAACGTGTGCAGGCTGTGCCCTGTATGCTGTGTGTAGTATAACGTGTGCAGGCTGTGCCCTGTATGCTGTGTGTAGTATAACGTGTGCAGACTGTGCCCTGTATGCTGTGTGTAGTATAACGTGTGCAGGCTGTGCCCTGTATGCTGTGTGTAGTATAACGTGTGCAGGCTGTGCCCTGTATGCTGTGTGTAGTATAACGTGTGCAGGCTGTGCCCTGTATGCTGTGTGTAGTATAACGTGTGCAGGCTGTGCCCTGTATGCTGTGTGTAGTATAACGTGTGCAGGCTGTGCCCTGTATGCTGTATGTAGTATAACGTGTGCAGGCTGCTCTGCTGGGTTCTGTCTTTGCATTAGGACACTTTGGGAACAGGTGCTATATGGATGCAGCATGCTGTGTGTGCATATATGTATATATAGTATAGCATGCTCAGGAGTGTATATGTGTGTCTGTTTAGATTATATATATATATATATATATATATATATATATATATATATATATATATATAGCATGCTCAGGAGTGTATATATGTAGCAGAGATTTTTCTGTTGTCAGGGTGTTCCTTGGTCTTATATAGGACCGCAGCCTTTTGCATTATCCATAGAATTACCTCTGCCTATGGGATCTGTCGCTGCTTCAGCTCTCAAGATACCAGCAAATGGCTAATTTTTGCAAGGAGAATCTGTGGCCATCACATCATTACCCCTGTAGCCAGCCATGTAACACATCAGGGTCTCCCTTATTCAGGCGGCCATATTCTGTCTGCTACATGTAGTATTCCTGATGGTGAGCCACAAAAATAATCTGCAGCAGGTTCGCTAATGTTGTACTTCATTTTGCACAAGGGTCCCTGGAAAATAAATATATTACAAAGCTCGCCTTTGCTGGGTCACTGCCTCATTTTTTTTTTCATGCTGATGACCTCTCCACAGGACACGTCTCTAGTATGTCATCTCTCTGGGTCCACACAGATTATTTGTTGCAGCCGCCTCTGAGTGCCAGGGCGATTTGGGTCAATAAACCACTCACAGGTCTATATGGACCAGGCTTTAGTGTCCCAAATTTCCCTGTAATAAAGGAAACTGTGCCTACAGTAAAAATGAAAAAGTGTTCTGCTCCCCCCTGTACTCCTCGCTGAGGCCAGAGCAGTGCACCTCGTCTTCAGTGTGCGTGCACTGAATTCGGGATGTCCGTCCTCGCCTTCACTGAAGAATTGCGCAGTAGCGGGAGCACCAGAGAGGAGTCCGATGAGACACTTCAGAAACATGTCTAGGTAAGTATAAATCTTATAACAGGGCAATTTGTAACACTAAACCCCCAGTCTATAAGGATCTGTAGGGGGTTTAGTGTCCCAAATCGTTCTGACGGGTTCTCTCTAAGAATATATAACTTCCCGAGATGAGTATTTTCCACGCACATTTATGTTTTGCATTGTAATGCCCGGAGATTCTGGACGCTCCTCTCTATGCAAAGTCCGTCTCACCACAGTTGTGCAGGTTTGGGATGGACTGTTGCTGTATTCGCTGTAATCCACTTGAATGCCCCTTTAAGGGGTTGTGCCACCAGAGCAAGTTATGTCCTATCCACCTGATCACTAGGAGTCTGATCGCTCGAACCTCTCCCTATTCTGAGAACAAGTTCCCATCTCCCCCAAGTAATGGTGCAGCAAGTTGTGCCTTTGTATTGCTGCTCCAGTTATTGCCTTTGTCCTCTGCAATCTCCAGCAGTCCCATAAAAGGACTGGAATGGGAATACACATGCACAATGTGCTGCACCATTCACTTGGGGTAGGTGTGACCATATTATAGCACTTAGTGGGGGTTCTGGCAATTGCGCCCCCACCTATGAGCATGGTATGACCTTTCCTTTGGCTAGCTGCTGCCTTGCTTTGGTGGCACAGCCTCTTTAATGTGTGTCCTAGACGGGGTAGCTAATAATTCACCAGGTATGAGGCTGATGGAAGTCACTGGAGGCAAAGTCTTATTGTAGCTCGTATATTCATGGGCGCAAGTACGGAAAGGATTATTCTGTAACATAGACCCACTAGCAGTACGCTGTATTATATGGAATGAATATCCAGCCAAGCTATTCCTGCACAATGCCCAAGTCCATGTGAGAACCAGGTTATATTCTTATATCTTCTATAGGTGTGAAAATCTACAATGGCTTCCCGTGCAGGTCCCCGGGCATCCGGGACAGATGGAAGTGACTATCAACATCGAGAGAGGGTGGCCAATCATTATCAAATGAGGTATCGAATCTATCTATCTATCTACCTATCTATCTATCTATCTATCTATCTATCTATCTATCTATCTATCTCCTATCTATCTATCTATCTCCTATCTATCTATCTCCTATCTATCTATCTATCTATCTATCTATCTATCTATCTATCTATCTATCTATCTATCTATCTATCTCCTATCTATCTATCTATCTATCTCCTATCTATCTCCTATCTATCTATCTATCTATCTCCTATCTATCTATCTATCTATCTATCTATCTATCTATCTATCTATCTATCTATCTATCTCCTATCTATCTATCTATCTATCTATCTATCTATCTATCTATCATCACATCATGTCTTTCTCTGTTCATGCTTACTCTGTGTAATTATACTAACCACCACTTGGTGGCGCTGCAGTTGTATCTTACACGCAGCAATCTCCTCTTGCTTGTTGCCATACCCCATGTGTGTGACAAGACCTTCGGTATAGGTTCCAGGCTGGAGCCCTATAGATAGAGCCCTATAGAGCCGCATACACATAACAGGTGCAGATTTTTAAAGGCGTTTTCCAGGCCTTGCGTACTGATCAGCCCTCCTTAGGATAGGACATCCATATGTGATTGGTTTGGAGTCAGATTCCTGGGAACCGCCAGGATCAATATGTGATTGGTGGGGTCAATACATCAGCTGTTTTGAAGAGCACTGTGGCCTCCTCCTTGTGCCGATGATGTCACATTCATTGGTCACATGGTACTGCAGCAGCTCAGTCCCATTCAAGAGGCTGCAATACCAAGCACAGCCACTATACATTGTATGGTGCTGTGCTTGATCTACAGTGAAAAGGCCGCAGCACTCGGCCAACCCCAGTTTATCTGTTGGGGGTCCCAGTTTTTGGACCAATGTCATATTGATGACCTATCCTATAAAATCCCTTTAAATCAGAGCTGGTTGCAGAAGTCTTCACACCCCTAGTAACCATTTCTATTGCTCCCTAATCTTTTTCCGTCCCCTTCCTTACAGCGTGTCTCTGAAGAACGAAATCAAGAAGCTGATCTACGCTCACATTGTCATCTGGACACTGCTGGCGGCTCAGGCGGTCGTGGCCCACATGAAGCTGGTGCCCCATGATCTGGTAGCCATGCCGTACCAGTGGGAGTACCCCTACCTCCTGAGCATCGTGCCCTCTCTATTCGGATTGTTCTCCTTCCCTCGTAATAACATCAGTTACCTGGTGATCTCCATGATCAGCACCGGCCTCTTCTCCATCGCCCCCTTGATCTATGGCAGCATGGAGATGTTCCCCATGGCCCAGCAGCTGTACCGCCACGGCAAAGCTTACCGCTTCATCTTCGGCTTCTCGGCCGTGTCCGTCATGTACTTGGTTATGGTTGTGGCTGTGCAGGTTCATGGCTGGCAGATCTACTATAGTAAGAAGCTTCTGGACTCCTGGTTCACTAGTACTCAGGAAAAGAAGAAGAAGTAAGGCAGGACTATAGAGGAGGACATGAGGTGCATGATGTAACTTACCTGAGGGACGGTCCGTGCTGTAGGATCACACCGGAGGGCAGGGGCACGGCCCCATCTACACTAGGCCAAGGCTTGGGTTGATTTGGGGCGCATTCACTTTTGCAAACCTACACCGATCAGGCTTTAATCTCCATATTGCTGGAAGGGAAACCTGTCTCCATCTGTCTGTGCTTCCATGTGTATTTTAAGGATGTCCATGTGAAAATAAATGTCTTGTATGAAAACGGGACCAGAAATTCTCTTCAAGTGAAAGTTCGCCTTTTAAAGGGGATGCTGAGACTTATATATTGATGACTTAGCCGTAGGATAGGTAAAAAAATATGTGATCGGTGGGGGACAGACATGGAGGACCCCCACAGATCAGCTGGTTGAAGAATCCACAGTGTACACATGAGCACTGTGGACTCTTCACTGAGCACCAAGCACAGCGCCATCCATATCTTAGTGGCTGGGCTTAGTATTGCAGTGCAGCCCCATTCACTTGAATTGGAACCCCTGCCTGATCCTAAATTGAGGGGTCAATGAAGTCTGTAGAGTTTTTGCTGTAAGAGCTTAGATGCTGCGCCTTCTCCCGGACCCCACATGGAGATGACCTGTTGCTCCATGTCTTACTATATACAGGGTTAAGGGGATATTGTCACTCCTTAGGGAGAGACCACCATATAGGTGTGTGGAGATTTATTAAGCCTTTAGCACTCCACTTCGCAAGGAACCATGGGAAGAATATGCAAATCTGTCTTCCATGATGTAATTAGGAAGTCAGAAGCTGCCTCATTGTTGCAAACCAATAGAGGGCGCTCACTGGAATGTGCAAGCCTGTCAGGGAAGACAGGCTTGCACATTCCAGTGAGCGCCCTCTATTTTTTTGCAACAATGCAGCAGCTTCTGACTTCCTAATTACATCATGGAAGACAGATTTGCATATTCTTCCCATGGTTACTATATACAGTACATCTTACATGTATTTCCCTTCGTTAGTATAACTGGCTGGCTCATGAACTCCATCTTGTAGAGATTAGCATGGCGTCCTGACTTGTGACATTTCGTGCTCAAAACCGTAATATTCCACTTTCTGTGATGTTGTGGTCACAGCCCCAATGCTGATCTGGATTTGGTGTTTATCAGCGCGCCACATCACATGATCATCATCACTATAACCTTCACAAGCGGCAGCCTGAAACTAGGCCAGACCTATAGGGGTGATCTTATCTCTGAAGATCTTTAGATGTCTCCGCCCTAAGGTTACACTGACTGCTCGGCTGCAGCAGGTTAATGGTTAACTGGATCGTGCTGAATCTGTACAAGATATTACACCCAGGTGAGTTGGGGCAACAGGGCCACCATAGCTGTGCCTGCCAACGCACTTCCAAATATCGCTGTGCAACTCTCCCACTAATGTAAGTGATTGGCGTTGGAGTGTAACCCTGAGGGCGCTGCGGCTGCGCAAAAAACCCAGCAGTGCTCGATCTTTCTGAGACTAGAAGTTGTAATGTGTGTGACTATTCAGCTACACTGGCAAGAGAGCTGCATGGCTACACCAGGATCTATGATGGCAGCCAAAGTCGTCATGCAAATGGTGACCTCTAGAAGGGGCTGACAAGTTGTGGGGTCACTAGTACAGGAGATTACTTTGCATGATCCAAAAAAGGTCAGACTAATGGCTGCTTCTAAGAGCGATGTTGCAGTGTGACGCCCTCGCACTCTCCTGCCGCTTTCACTAAATACCATACGTGACCTTTATAATTGTTTCGAGAAAGTTTCCAGCGGGGGCGCTCCAGTTACCGTCTATACACGAGAGTGTGACACTTACAACGTGACCACATTTTCGGACAATTTTGTAGTATACTTTAACAGATTTTGTCTCCTTTCTGTGAAATCCTGCACTGTATGACTCTTTCCCTTGTTTCTGGATTGAGAGCTGTCCTCCCTATCATTGAATGTTGCTGTGTATGGGGTGTTATATGTTTGGTAATGTCCATGATGTCTACCTATTACACACAGCTCTCAATACAGAAGCCAGGGGAAGAGTGAAAACAATGCCGGATGTCACAGAAAGGAGACAAATGTGTTATTAAAGGGATCCTATCAGTCAGACACAATTTTTTGTAGGTACTACATAAGAATAGCCTTAAGAAAGGCTATTTGTCTCCTACCTTTCATCGTCTTCTCCGCTCCGCTGTTTGCCTACAATCCCGGTTCTTGTCGGTATGTCAATGAGTTCTTTCGCAGCACTGGGGGCGGGCCCTAGCACTTAGACAGCAATGGAGGCGTCCCCAATGCTGCGAGAGAACTCTCCAGCGCCGCTGCCTCTTCTTCAGCAACGTCCTCTTCTTACGGCCTTGGCTTGTAACTTCTAAGGCCTTGGGCCTTGAGCAGAGCAGACGGCGCATGCCCATAGGCCACGAGAAAATGGCCGCTTGCACAGTATTGTAAGCAGCCATTTTCTCGTGGCCTGTGGGCATGCACATTCTGCTCTGCCTAAGGCCCGAGGCCTAGAAGTCAGAAACCTGCGCTGGAATAAGAGCCTGAAGATAACGCTGCTGAAGAAGAGGAGGCGGCGCTGGAGAGAGTACTCTCACAGCATTGGGGACGCCCCTAGTTCTGTTTGAGTGCTGGGGACCGCCCCCAGTGCTGCAAGAAAACTAATTAGCATATGGACGAAAACCGGGATATCTAAGGAACTGTGGCGGGGAGGAGACCTCTGAAGGTAGGGAAAGAGTAGCCTTTCTTAAGGCTATTCCGACATAGGTTTAGCCTAAAACGGGATTCTAATGATAGAATTCCTTTAATGGCGCAAATACTGGCGCATGGTGGCCACTAGAGGGCAGGACACAGTGGCAAAGGGAGGGGGTGCAGCAAGTCAGGAGAAGGGTCGTTGTTCCGATCATGTGACCCAGAGTCAGAGCTCCTGGAGGAAGTAAGAACTCACAGATTCCCTGGAGAACCCCTTTAAGGAGAGCGGAGGATGCAGTCTAGGGGCTTATAGAAGGTTAATGTCTCCACTTCTATGATTCTCCGAGATTTGATCAGAAGCCGTTTCCCCTCCATTGTGAAGCGACAGTCGTCCCCTAATCTTTAAAATTTATTGTGTCCCCCCTTCCTTGTAGCAATACTAAAAAAAAATCCCATAGGGGCTCGGAACCGCGTATCTCATGTGTCACACCTTAGCTTACAATGACAAGTGCGGTGCCTGTAGCTATACAGGGGGCACTCGGACCCTGGTGCCTGATGTGACCCTCATCACGCAGCGCCCCATTATAGGGAGGGGTTACAGATTGTAAGTGTGGGCTCAGGAACCAAAAACTTAAAAAGGATCCTATACAAATAGAGTCGCCCCCTCCTCCTGACTACGACACCCCCTCCCATTACAGAACCTGAGCTGTTGTGTTCGCGGCGTCTCCTGTGAGATATACCTGTACTGGAGGTTCCTAGAAAATCTCTGACTCACTTATATGGAGGATGATCCCCATTGGCAGCGGTCCCTGCTTCCTCCTACCTGTGACTGCCGCTACTAGAAGCCAGTCATTGTGTGACACATAATAGGACGCCTGCTCCATCTGCACTCACATCAGCCTTAATGATGGAGGTCATATAATCCCACTAGATGTTCTTAAAGGGGCGTCTACCCCTATAGAGTAATCCCAGTGATATAGAAGAACGGATGGGGGATAATATAAGCGGCGTACACGGGCCGTGATAGCCCCTGGAGTGTTTTGGAGGGGTGAGGCCGCCACCCGTCATGAGACTTAACCGACTGTAAAGACAAATACTGTATGTAAAGGGTTAAACTGCCAGGATCGGCTGACATCTAGATAAGAAGGGAGATGCCATCTTCTACATTCTTCTATACTTCCTTCTAGAGTTCAGACCGAGACAATGTGAACATCTCATGGTTTGCGTCTGGCGCCCAGCGGCTCAAAGCAAGTCATTGGCAGAATTCCTAACATTACAGGTAGCCGAGACCTCAAAGGAGATAAATGGTTTGGATTAAGAAATATCCGGTGTAGTAGCCAGAGCAGAGAGCGGCTACAGGAGGAGTCTGTCACTCTGGAGGACCCCAGACCACCATACACAGCTCAGTGATTTCCATAGAAACAGTGTAGTACTACATTTGTCCTGTGGTGGTGCTGCTGTGTAATTGAACACCTGCGGGTAGGTTGTGCCGTAGATTCCAGATGATCGCTGGAGATCACAGAAATACGACGCCAAGTGATCAGTTAGTTGTTGGAGATTTTGTCTATAGGCACGGCAGATCTGCCGATACAGCCAGGCCTGGTCACGTGTGTGGTGATAGGTGGAAAAAGGGGCCATAACATCTATCTAATATCTATCTATCTCTACCTATCCATCTATCTATCTATCTATCTATCTATCTCCTATCTAATATCTATCTAATATCTATCTATCTCTACCTATCCATCTATCTATCTATCTATCTCCTATCTAATATCTATCTAATATCTATCTATCTATCTCCTATCTATCTATCTATCTATCTATCTATCTATCTATCTATCTATCTATCTAATATCTATCTATCTATCTATCTATCTCCTATCTATCTATCTTCTATCTATCTATCTATCTAATATCTATCTATCTATCTATCTATCTATCTATCTATCTATCTATCTATCTATCTATCTATCTATCTATCTATAAGACTACAATCCGGAACAACAATTTGTGAAATTCAGAGAAAACTAAATACCTTATAAAGTAGGTCATAGACGAGATATTTCCCCCCTTATTAAGGGTTGACCTAGTTAAGGCCAATGTTCCCTAAACTGTATATTTCAGTACACCCACAATTTCTTGCTCTGCACCTCTGTGGTCTGTAGGTTATTTTAACATTGTCATCAAGATTTTCTTTTATTGTGAACAAAATGCCAGATTTGCAGTAAAGACTGACATTTAGTAGTATAGTAGGAATAGAGGATATTTAAGCACTTCAGTAAACTGGGTGACATTTCTTATGGGTTCAATAACAGACGCAAATAGATGTGACAGGTATGGCAGATGATAATACTGAAGATTTTTTTTAGAAGCCAAAATTGGGTACTGCCATGTTTCACCCCATATCTTTTCATAGGAACAGATAATAATTCTTCCCAAGCTGTCAAACTGGGGTCTATCTATCTGTCTATCTATCGAGACGTTCTGTAGTCACACATTTCATTTTACACCACACACACACACACACACACACACACACACACACACACACACACACACACACATATTAGGGGACGTTCTGCATCTCCTTATGGACTTACGAAACGTGTAAACGAAATGCAGCAGACAGGACGAGCTACTCAGCTTTCCTGCCCTATTCATAACATGCAAATATAAGCTCAGGGGTAAATATCTTTTCCTGCTTTTCCTTGCCCCGGGCTCTTTCTGTCCTGGGGGCGCTGTCAGTGATCCAGGGCTACGTGTTCACACAGCAGCAGGGTGACTGGTAGTCAGCCATAGATGTGGAGGAAGGCTACTGGTCAGCTGATGGGCCCGTAAAATAATAAACTGGGTCATTTATTGGATTGTCTGTCCATTCTGATATGTGGATACAAAGGTTGTCCTGCTGCGTATTGTGGATGGAGCAGAGCTGGAGACAGTTATAGCCTAGTTGGCCATTGGTTTTAGAAGTCATGGTCCACATGTAGCAGAGTTGGACAATGGTGCTGCAGAGCTAGACCAAGGGTACAGCAAACTTGGCTAATGATGGCATAGACCTGGATCACAGGTATAGCAGAGTGTGTCAGTCATGGTGTAGACCTGGATCAGTCCTGCCCTGTCCTACCTGTCCTGCCCCCGGGCACAGCCCTGTATATATGGATCACATATAACATGTCACCCGTCTTCTACCATCTTCATTTCTGTGATTTTCCATATTCTCTTTGATCTTGTTTTCTTCATGACACAGGAAACCAGAAGAAGAAGCCATGTCCTAATTTCAGACAGGGAAGCATCTCTATAGATGAGACACATGTACAGGTATGAGTAATTAACCCTTTCATGATGGCCAAACGTGATGAGTGTGAGTATATATATATATGTAACATGCTCTATAGTCTCACGGCATCAGGCTCGCACCCACGTACTGGGACGGAGTCGTATAATATATTATAGCATGTTGTTAAGGTTCGTAAGGAAACAACTAAAAAATAACCAAAAATATATATATATCAATGCACTAGAATAATACCACCCTGCAGTGCTAATGTAGTACTAACATACAACATCCATATAATACTGCAAAGAAATGCCTCAATCATAATCACTATGGAGTGCCCATATACAGGGCCATATAATGTCTCTATATACAAATGTTTAATACCCAAATAATACCGCTCTTAGCTGCCTAAATTAATATCTCCATATAGTGTCCAAAAAATACAGTACCTAATAATACTCCTATACAGTGCCCAAATAATACCCCTACACAGTACCTAATAATACTCATATACAGTGCCCAAATAATACCCCTACACAGTACCTAATAATACCCCTACACAGTACCCAAATAATACCCCTACACAGTACCTAATAATACTCCTATACAGTGCCCAAATAATACCCCTACACAGTACCTAATAATACCCCTACACAGTACCTAATAATACTCCTAAACAGTACCTAATAATACCCCTACACAGTAACTAATAATACTCCTATACAGTACCTAATAATACTCCTATACAGTGCCCAAATAATACCCCTACACAGTACCTAATAATACCCCTACACAGTACCTAATAATACTCCTACACAGTACCCAAATAATACCCCTACACAGTACCTAATAATACCCCTACACAGTACCTAATAATACTCCTAAACAGTACCCAAATAATACCCCTACACAGTACCTAATAATACTCCTAAACAGTACCCAAATAATACCCCTACACAGTACCTAATAATACTCCTATACAGTACCTAATAATACTCCTATACAGTGCCCAAATAATACCCCTACACAGTACCTAATAATACCCCTACACAGTACCTAATAATACTCCTATACAGTACCCAAATAATACTCCTACACAGTACCTAATAATACTCCTACACAGTACCCAAATAATACTCCTACACAGTACCCAAATAATACTCCTACACAGTACCCAAATAATACCCCTACACAGTACCTAATAATACTCCTACACAGTACCTAATAATACTCCTATACAGTGCCTAATAATACCCCTACACAGTAACTAATACTCCTATACAGTACCTAATAATACTCCTATACAGTGCCCAAATAATACCCCTACACAGTACCTAATAATACCCCTACACAGTACCTAATAATACTCCTAAACAGTACCCAAATAATACCCCTACACAGTACCTAATAATACTCCTATACAGTACCTAATAATACTCCTATACAGTGCCCAAATAATACCCCTACACAGTACCTAATAATACCCCTACACAGTACCTAATAATACTCCTATACAGTACCCAAATAATACTCCTTCACAGTACCTAATAATACTCCTATACAGTGCCCAAATAATACTCCTACACAGTACCCAAATAATACCCCTACACAGTACCTAATAATACCCCTACACAGTACCTAATAATACTCCTATACAGTACCCAAATAATACTCCTTCACAGTACCTAATAATACTCCTATACAGTGCCCAAATAATACTCCTACACAGTACCCAAATAATACTCCTACACAGTACCCAAATAATACCCCTACACAGTATCTAATAATACCCCTACACAGTACCTAATAATACTCCTATACAGTACCTAATAATACTCCTATACAGTACCTAATAATATTCCTATACAGTACCCAAATAATACTCCTTCACAGTACCTAATAATACTCCTATACAGTGCCCAAATAATACTCCTACACAGTGCCCAAATAATACTCCTACACAGTACCCAAATAATACCCCTACACAGTACCTAATAATACCCCTACACAGTACCCAAATAATACCCCTACACAGTACCTAATAATACTCCTATACAGTACCCAAATAATACTCCTACACAGTACCTAATAATACTCCTACACAGTACCCAAATAATACTCCTACACAGTACCCAAATAATACCCCTACACAGTATCTAATAATACCCCTACACAGTACCTAATAATACTCCTATACAGTACCTAATAATACTCCTATACAGTACCTAATAATATTCCTATACAGTACCCAAATAATACCCCTACACAGTACCTAATAATACCCCTACACAGTACCTAATAATACTCCTATACAGTACCCAAATAATACCCCTACACAGTACCTAATAATACCCCTACACAGTACCTAATAATAACTCTACACAGTACCTAATAATACTCCTATACAGTACCTAAATAATACCCCTACACAGTACCTAATAATACCCCTACACAGTACCTAATAATACCCCTACACAGTACCTAATAATACTCCTATACAGTACCTAATAATACCCCTACACAGTACCTAATAATACTCCTATACAGTACCCAAATACCCCTACACAGTACCTAATAATACTTCTATACAGTACCTAATAATACTCCTATACAGTACCTAATAATACTCCTATACAGTACCCAAATAATACCCCTACACAGTACCTAATAATACCCCTACACAGTACCTAATAATACCCCTACACAGTACCTAATAATACTCCTATACAGTACCCAAATAATACCCCTACACAGTACCTAATAATACTCCTATACAGTACCCAAATAATACCCCTACACAGTACCTAATAATACTCCTACACAGTACCTAATAATACTCTTATACAGTGGCCAAATAATACCCCTACACAGTACCTAATAATACCCCTACACAGTACCTAATAATACTCCTATACAGTGCCCAAATAATACCCCTACACAGTACCTAATAATACTCCTACACAGTACCTAATAATACTCTTATACAGTAGCCAAATAATACCCCTACACAGTACCTAATAATACCCCTACACAGTAGCCAAATAATACCCCTACACAGTACCTAATAATACCCCTACACAGTACCTAATAATACTCCTATACAGTACCCAAATACCCCTACACAGTACCTAATAATACTCCTACACAGTACCTAATAATACTCTTATACAGTAGCCAAATAATACCCCTACACAGTACCTAATAATACCCCTACACAGTACCTAATAATACCCCTACACAGTAGCCAAATAATACCCCTACACAGTACCTAATAATACCCCTACACAGTACCTAATAATACTCCTATACAGTACCCAAATAATACCCCTATATATAGTGCTGAATATGCGCTTTACTCCTGGTTACACATGATGAGGGGGTAATAGAGTCCTCTATTGATGGAGACTCCATTTTGGGATAAGATTACCCTCTTCATGTGTTTGCACACCATAGAGGCCATGTGGCTGCATTGGGGTCCATGGAGAGAGAGGGCCCAATACTGGTTGGTCCCATGTCCTAGGAACCTACAAAAAGGTCGAGCTTCTGCTCCAGGGTCCTGTCCCATCACTTCTATATACCCCATTACACGCCATGTAGGTGCCTGCATTGGATGGTAAACAATACTGAGAGCTCTCACAATTCTCCTTACAAAATGGCGGCCTCCATATAAACTCCGTGACCTTCTGCAGACATTGCTGTCACTTTCCTCATGAGAGTGAGCGTGTCTCTCAAGATTCTCACAAGGGAAGGTTTGTGGAAAACACTTCTATTACCGCACCTCATAAATCTGCTCTGTGGGCGAAGCCGAGCCCGGGCGGGTTTTTGTAATGTGAAGCTGCCATCTCCACACAAACCAATGTGGGCGTCCGTACAACAAGTATCACTAGATGACTGGGGATGGGTAAAAGGATCGAAAACCCTAAAATTGAGATTTTCAGAAATGAGTCATGAGCATGAATGACACACGGAGACATACAGAATAGTGCACAAAAGTATGAGCCACCTCCATAATGGAGACACCAGAGGCTCCTCCCCTAATTATACTGCTTAAATATGGCGCTCCACCCTCTTTGGTGTTCACTCATGCACCAAATGGTGGCACCTATGGTGGCACCTTCTACTTTCCGAGGATATCCACTGAAAGAGGAGGGGGCGAAGTTGTTGATCCAATATTTACACCTGAAAGTAGGCGGGTCCCTTTAATTTTTTCAATAAGGCCCTCCCCCACTTAGTGCCCGCCCCCGCTTAAACATCTAATGTCCAGTCTTACTTTGTCCCCAAGTTAGATGTGCTGTGCTTGACCAGTGATGCCACTAGTGGTCGCTGGAGGCGGGTTTTTAGCCCTACCAATAGAGGGAGCCAAGCCAAGTAACAGAAGCTACCATCGGAAGTGTCTCAGGTACTTTGGGTTCTTAAAGGGAATGTATCACCAAAAAATGCCTTTTTTTTTTTAAACCAAATGTTAGAGCAGAAGAAAAGCTCAGACAAGATGGCCGCCCCCAGGAAGTAGAATAAAAAATCTACTATCAAAAAATAAAAACAGATTAGTATAGGTGAAGGACATCTGATAAAACATGGCGACATCCCCCTTAAAGACGTTGAATGTCTTTGTACTTTCTGGGAGTTTCGCTCGAGGGTTGTTTTGCAGTCTTGAATATGTCGCCTGAGTTCAGGCTTTATGCAATATATTTCAGCAGGTGCAAAAACAACAAAAATTTGGATTTCTTAGAAATACACCACAATAGAGCTATAAATACACCCGCTGGAATTTCATGGTGACTGACAAGACACTTAGTGGACACGGAAACACAAGGACAGATTCCTGCACAATATATTTCTATACATAGAAGATGGTGATTGTTCAGGATTCAAAAAAACATGGCTGCCTTCTTCAAAAAACAGCGCCACATCTGTTAACAGGTTGTATGTGGTATTGCAGTTCATTCCCAGTTATTGTAGTACGGCTGAGCTGCACTATCGTACCTACCACAACATGGCTGCCTTCTTTCAAAAACAGTGCCAGGTTGTGTGTGGTATTGCAGCTTAGCCCCGTTTACTTTAATGGAGCTGAGCTGCAATACCAGAACTAACCCATGGACAAGTGTGGCGCTGTTACACTATCTCTTTCAATATGAATCACTTGTCTTGACACCAACATCAGTAGAAACCCCCCTTAAGGCTCCGCACAGAGACCCTTTCCCCTGTTGCTTTATTAATGCATTAATGCTATGGGCAACAACAAGCCACGTTTTGGTAAATCTTCCCTCTGTACGTCTCGCTCACAGTGACAGAGATGGTGTATGAGCCGGCAGAGCCTGACACGTGTTTACTAGCTGAGGCCTATGTGGGCGGCCTACAAGCCGGGGGAGGATGAAGCCTTCAAAGTCTTCTCATGTTCCATCTTTCTCCTAAAAGATGAGACTTCCTGCCCTGACAGACGCGGCTGCACGTTATGTGTGACAGGAGGAATTATCTAGACACATTTCCATCCCATGTTTATATCAGAAGCTTCACTGTCACAGGAGAGTCAGGAACGCCGAACCGCAAACCACACAAGGAGCTGAGAAATCTCCATAGTGGTAGAATAATGTGCCGCGTATACACGTCCTGATAAATACATCATATACAGTATATACATGTCATGTAGTAATATCTATAGATTCTATATCCATCCCATATCTATCTATCTCCTATCTATCTATCTATCTATCTATCTAATTATCTATCTCCTATCTATTTATCTATCTATCTATCTATCTATCTATCTATCTCCTATCTATCTATCTATCTATCTATCTATCTATCTATCCATCTCCTATCTATCTATCTATCTATCTATCTATCTATCTATCTATCTATCTATCTATCTCCTATCTATCCATCTCCTATCTATCTATCTATCTATCTATCTATCTATCTATCTATCCATCTCCTATCTATCTATCTATCTATCTATCTATCCATCTCCTATCTATCTATCTATCTATCTATCTATTCATCTCCTATCTATCTATCTATCTATCTATCTATCTATCTATCTATCTATCCATCCATCTCCTATCTATCTATCTATCTATCTATCTATCTATCTATCTATCTATCTATCTATCTATCTCCTATCTATCCATCCATCTCCTATCTATCTATCTCCTATCTATCTATCTGTCTATCTATCTATCCATCTCCTATCTATCTATCTCCTATCTATCTATCTATCTATCTATCTATCTATCCATCTCCTATTTATCTATATATCTATCTATCTTCCCCCTCCTGTTGCACCTTTGGCGCCTCTATCTGTATTTCTGCAGCTCTTTTGCACCTGTCACCACTGTCGTTGGTCGTTTCGGCACGTGTACCTCCTTGGTGTACAACCTGATAAGTGATGTATATGACAGACACACTATTTAGCTCAGGGTCGCCCTGGGGCCCCAGCAACCATCTTGGTATCATTGTTATTTTGCCCAGGGGCTGATACATCACGGTATGAGCTGTAGGGTCAGTGGATGACGCAATTACAACATTGCTGAAATATCCCTTCTGGGGGTGTTTAAAGTATGTGCCATACCCAAATTCTCCCCCCCCCATCCCATAATAGCTATGGTGGTGCCAGAGAATAGGAGAGCGCTCTATAGCTTGTCGCCATGCATCACAGAACAACATGGAGGAACCACAGATGGTGCGACTCCTGACCAATATCTATTGTCACTGGGAATTCTCCCCATCCTCCTATCACAGCAGCTACAAAGAGCGCCCGTCCTTCTGGAGGACCTGACACGTCCATCTATTACATACACAGTCCATTAATTTAAGTGGACACTGTGTAATGCAACTCTTCACCTGTGGTGGCGCTGCAGGAAAATTGAGCACTTGATACCAGGTTTTCTCATAGATTACAGCTGACTATCAGCCCTTGTGATATAAGCCAATAGTACTCCTGCACTTCTTGAAAGAACCCTTGAAAATATAGGGGGTGCACTTTTTGTTATACTCTCAGGGGCCTCTAGGGGCGCAAGAGGGCTGGCTTGTTTTTCCTATGGAATAATTTACAGGAGTTTTCTTATTTCAGAAAATTATGTTTTATCATTGTATACCGAACTGTAGTGTGCCATTCAAGTTGCAGTACCAGTCATAACCTAGAGGGGCGCCGTTTCTGTAAAAACAATTAAAACTTACTCAAACAAAGCTTTATCCAGTTGAAAAATACTTGCCAACATTTGGCTTATAATTCTAGGAAACGGCCCTATTAAAGCCACACCCCCTATGCTGCATGGGCACGCCCTTCAAGACATTGCCACGCCCACTTTGGGCACTAAATGTGCCATCTGTGTCCCCATTTTGGATTTGACCATCACATAATGTGGCCACGTCCCATGTAAAGTGACTGTTACCCTGCGGCCCAGGAGATCTACCTGCTCTTCTGGAGGACCAGGAGGTCACCCCTTTTTTCGGGAGCCTCCTACAATTTTCTAGGAGAGTTGGCAAGTATATGTTAACAGCAATCTATGGCAAAAAAGGTGGGACCTAAGTCTTTCACAGGTTAAAAAAAATAAAAACATGCTTTTTCCAAAAAACAGCGCCACACTGCAGTTGTGGTTGGTTGCAGTATTGCAGCTCAGCCTTATTCATCAGACACAACGCTTTTTAAAGGGGTAGATTTGTTTCCTGGGACGTTTCTTGCAGAGTTGGGTCTGAGCGGCTTCGATCCAGGTGTTTAGATGGCTGCCTTCTGGGTACAGTAGTGCAGCGCTGGCCCATGATGCTTTGGGCGTAGCAATGCCACAGGCAGGTAAGAGTCATCTCGGGGAGAGGTCGACTGGCAGGAAAAGTATTGTGTAAAACACATAACATAGACAGAAGTGGGTGGAAGAGCCGAGCAGGGAGGAGGGAGGTGCAGCAGCCCCGAGGAGGAGCGAGCGCAGCCCAGCAGGGTGGTGACAGGCATGCAGAAAGGTGACAAACTAAAAAATGTGGCCGAGCCGGCTGCAGCAATGCCACTGACTCAGGGCGCCTGTAAGGAGGAAAGCCAAGTCACAGGATACTGAGCGAGAGTCCCCCCGCAGCATGGGGCCTGCGTACTGCATCCAGGTGGGCTAGTGACAGTCCGCTATGAGCTGAACCTCTGGAATCCATGGGGTGTCTGGGATTTAGGAGTTGTCTTCCGCTGGTCTTCCTCACCTTACGAGTAATACTCCTGGTAAACATCAGCCGAGGGCAGGACTCCTGCAACCAAGAGGAAAGTGGAGTCGAAATATTTGAGAAAAATGTCTCCGCCAACTTCGTAAGTGATTTATTTGTGCAGATTTCTGTAGATTTACGGAATATTTAGAAGGATAAATATAGAGAGAGATGATATACCATAGATAGATGGATGGATAGATAGATAGATAGATAGATAGATAGATAGATAGATAGTGGATGGATGGATAGATAGATAGATAGTGGATGGATGGATAGATAGATAGATAGATAGATAGATAGATAGATAGATAGATAGATAGATAGATAGTGGATGGATGGATAGATAGATAGATAGATAGATAGATAGATAGATAGATAGATAGATAGATAGTGGATGGATGGATAGATAGATAGATAGATAGATAGATAGATAGATAGATAGATAGATAGTGGATAGATAGATAGGAGATAGATAGATAGGGGATGGATAAATAGATAGATGTTTGGTATGGTGACGATAAGGACACACTGTTTGTTATATGGGGTGATGGGGCGCTTGTATCTTTTATGGCGACCATCTTTGAGGGTAGGTCTTCTAACCTGGCCATGCACATCAGATAAATGTCATCTGAACCTGCAGATTTTGCTGAGCTCAGCCGACCTCCTCTTGTGTATCTGGTCCTCCTGACTCACCCCAATAAACTGATGTCAGGGAAAGAAGGGTCGGACATGCTGGACTTCAACATGCCCAATCCTTTTCTCCTCAGCCAAGCATGTATTCATTTACGATTATGTCTTGGGATGGTTGGGGCTGAGCACACCTTCTCGTATATCGGAACCTTAAATTTAGGTTCCGCTTCTCTCCTATTGTAGTCTGGGTGTATAGAAACATAGATGCCAGTACTAGCGTGTATTGTATAATGTATATATGATATGCGCTCACCTGGCGTTTGGTTTTTTTTTTGCATGCGTGACCCAAAGTGCGCCTTACCCTCTGCAATGTGAACGTTACAGAACAATAAAGCTTTCTCTTATTCTATATGGATTATACATAGTATATTCTCTCTGACTGGAACCCAATGGACCCCATTATAGTCGATGGCTGCGGTGCCAGTCACCAAACGGATCCGCTGCCTTTGTTTTTGCAGAAATACTATGGCGTACACATCGGCGCTCCCAGTGATAGTATCTCATCCATATCACTCCACCTCTCCCCATGATGACCTGACGGGGTCAATAGCAGAGATTTGATGTCTTTTATACGCCATATTGATATGTTTTTGCTCTATATGTAGCTACATAGCATATAACACAGGGCTCGGGATCTATACTAAGAAGCTGACAATCTATGTTGAGAGTAGGCCAGCGAGTCTAGTAAAATGGCCGCCATTTTACTACATGAGGGAGTCTTCATTATACTAACAAGGCCTTGTGTACAGAGATATCAGATTTATAGCGACACGTGACAAAGAGCCGCCATATCTTGCATATTTCTGTCTAGAAGAATGTCAACAAACGGGCTAAGTGTAAGACATAGTAGTCTAATATGTGGATGGCGGCCATGACAGCTGCCTGAGGGCCATAGCTATTGTGGGGCAGGGGTACTGGCTGACTTTGCCACATAAGAGGGCACCAGTGTCTTGAATGGCATATAATAGGCAGGGGGCCATTACTCATTCTGCTTTGGGGCCCAGGAGTGATAAATTACACCTCTGTGGTAGTGGCTATGGCGGCCATTTTGAAATTCACACTGGTGTAACTAAGCAACGGCATTGTCTAAAAGGACACCATTGTATTCAGCCTTTAACCCCTACACGGGGATCTGGATTTCGTTGTTTCGTTCTGTCTTCTGAGGTGGCCCCATGTTTGGCAGCATCTGACCCAGTGGGCCGAGAGACGCCATTGTAACGCACCAGGGATCAGGATGGAGAATGGCAGGCGAAAAGGTACAGAAGTCAGGATCAGGCCAAGTTCAGGTACAGGTATCGGGCCGACGGGGACTAAGCCAAGAACAAGTCAGAGGTCAGGCCAAAAAATTGGGAACGGTGAAAAACATAAGGTGAACCTACTTCTATAGAGGAGGGCCAGCAGGGGACGCAATTACTGGTGTGTGCTGGCCCTTTAAGAGACAGAGAGAGCCACCATGTGCACCCTATGGGCTCCTAGTGAGGACACGGGACTGGATCAGGGCAATGGGCACTGCCACCAGACGCAGGATGTCAGCGGCAGCGCCCAGCCATAGTGCCGGGGTCAGAGGTCCTATGTATACATGGCCTTCTATATGATGCAACTGTGTGTAGACTATACGGAGGTGTACAACAGTCAGAGGGCGAGGGAATTCCCACGTGTATATGACTAGTGGCAACAACCGCCATCACCTAATGGAAGTTTCTATATAGGACATGTTGTACATGTTGTCACCCGACATTTAAAGGGGACCTGTCCTCTCTCCTGACATGTCCTCCGTAGTAAATACTTGTAAACCCCTTAAAATTCTGGAACATCTCTTGTGTTGTTCCTCTGTTATTCCTCCTGGAAATATATAAATGCATTGATCACTGGTCAATAGGGTGTGTCCTTACACAAGACATGTCAAGGCCCTGTGATTGACCGCCATACTGTATAGGATCCAAATAACACAGCATGGAGTGAAATATCGCGATCAGCGCCACCTGATGGTCAGATGATCAGCACATTTATTAAAGCTTGTAATGCCCAAACTTTTCGGTTTGAATGGCTTAGAATAACATACCTGCCTTCTTCCAGAAACAGTGCCACACCTGTCCACAGGTTGTTTGTGGTATTGCAGCTTCACTTCAATGGAGCTGAGCTCTAATACCAGACACGACCCATGCACAGGTGCGGCTCTGTTCCTAGAATAAAAGATGTTTTTTTTTCTGGTTGTGTTTTTGGATTATTGGTGGGCCGAGGCCTTTTGTTGGGTTACATTCCTGGTGTCTATTATGTTGTGACCTCCGTAAGACGCAGACAGAAGGTTTTTGTTCCTATATCTATAGGGTCGGCTGGTAGTCATGGGGCTTCTGTGACCTTACAGCCATATCTATCCTCTGATGTTTATATAGTGCTTGTAACTTGGAGTTGACGTCACTGTAGGTCAATGGATATGTAGCAGAGCTGACTGTGTTCTCATGGCTCTCTATGCTAGAAAGGCTATTCTTCTCCTGCCTTTAGATGTCTTCTCCGCGCCACAGTTCGATATATAATCCATTTTTTGTTGGTATGCAAATGAGTTTTCTCGCAGCACTGGGGGCGGTCCCCAGCACTCAAACAGCAGTGGGGCGTTCCCAATGCTGTGAGAGAACTCTCCAGCGCCACCTCTATCTTCTTCAGAAACGGCTCTTTTTCGCGTCTTCTTCTGGCGGTGGCTTCAAACTTCTAGGCCTGGAGAGTTCTCTTGCAGCATTGGGGACGCCCCCAGTGCTGTTTGAGCGCTGGACACCGCCCCCAGTGCTGCGAGAAAACTCATTTGCATACCGACGAAAACCAGATTATATACCGAACGGCGGCCTGGAGAAGACATCTAAAGGTAGGAGAAGAATAGCCTTTCTTAAGGCTACTCCTACATGTTAGTGAGAAAAAATTAAGTTTTAATGATAGGATCCCTTTAAAGTGTCCACAGCATTAGGATGAGCACTGGACAGCGCTGTACATGGCATAGTGGCTGTGATTGGTATTGCAGCTCAGCCTATTCACTCGAATGGGACTGAGCTGAGATCAGATCATGTGACCGATGACTGTGACATCCCTGGCCTGTGACGTAGAGGCGCTAGTGCTTCAAACACCTCCCCACCGATCCTTAATTGATGAGCCCCTTTAAGTTGACCTCCATTAGTTAGGGGCGCCAATATTTTTGCAATTGGCTGTGATCAGACAGGGAATCTCTGAGTCTTATCAAATAATGTACCGGGTCCTGTAGGATCAGTTATACGCCCCCGGGGTGACGTGGTGCCCCACTTTTTTAGGCACGGACATCTTTTCCCAGTGTGGGATGTTACATGAGACTGCGGTTACGGTCAGGCCAGCGCTGGCGGTGTTAATATCAGATACGTGTTTGATATCCGCCACCACATCCTCTTATATAACAGGTGTTGTCGGCCCGCTGGCATCTCATAGGAGCTGATACCGTATTTGTGGTCGGGCGCGCTGCCATCCTGTGAATTATCAAACATCGCTTTTCGAGGAAATTACATAAGCTTTATATTACCTGCATATCCCTTTAACAGACATTAACCCCTTCGCCGCCTCATTTCTTTAAGGTTGTTGCCGAAATTTTCCTCCCGGACCATTGCGTCTCTAGACATCTTCAAATTTTCTTATGTTTTTTCTTTTTTGGTTCGCAGTTTTTCAGATCCCACTTCCGCCTGCTTACTGTTTCCAAAGCCGTTGAAGCTTTTGGCCTTTTCTACAAAACATCCCCTGCTACACATATGACTCACTCACTGGCTCTATCTCTTATCGATCATTGTGTCAGTCTTTACTGCGGTTCTAGAATTCTATTCATAAATGGTAACCCCCCCCATTGGATTGTGTTTCACACTTTACTGCAATGCATGATACATTCAGCAGAGTCATCATATGGGTTTTCTTAGAAACCCACAACCAAGCGTGAGCAGATCTTTGTGGTGGGTTCTTGCCCTAGTTTTCGGCGTTTTTTGCATTCTCCGATGATTTTTGGGTGTTAGTACCTGGAAACTGTCTCCGAGTAAATTTAGGTAAATTATAGAATACGGTGAAGACATAAAGAATAGGTAGAAAATGTTATGCAGACTGTTCTGAGATGTATAACGTTCTCTACTGTCAAGTGGGCGGTCCTAGGCTGGAGCAGAAAGACACGGACCGCCCATCTGACAGTAGAGAGATTGATCGTGTTGAAGTGAATAGCAGTGATTTCTCAGGAATGGCGTGGGCTAGAGAAAAAATTCCAACTGGTGTCCACTAGAGATGAGCGAGTACTGTTGGGATCAGCCGATCAGAACAGCACGCTCGCATAGAAATGAATGGACGAAGCCGGAACGCGGGGGTTAAGCGGCCGGTCGCCGTCAAAGCGGAAGTTCCAGGTGCATCCATTCATTTCTATGGAGTATGTTTGTAGTCATGGCTAGCTGCCAAGTGGCATGTTGTAAACGAATCTCATTTACATATGATCATGTGATTAGTCAGATAGGGAATGGTTGTAATATTCTGCGGCGTGTTCGTGTCTTTCCAAACTTTACCTGTGTGAACACGTCTCTATCATCGGCATGTTTATTGATGTAAGAGAAAAGGAATTGTGAGAGGAATTAAAGGGGGTTTCTAGGGATAGGTCATTAGTATGTGATCGATGGGGTCGACCCCCAATGATCATCTGGTTGGAGAGGCCACAGCCCATTGCACCCTCTTAATACCAAGAACAGCGCCATACATTGTATAGTGGCTGGGCATGGTATTGCAGCTCAGCCTCATTCATTTTCCTTCAGTGGGGGTCCGCCTCTCCAATCCGGCCCACTCTAGTACCGGACACTATATAGTGGAAGGAGCCTGAACATGAAGACCCTGCCCCTGTATAGTATTGCCGATTATGTCTATGGTGAAATATGATCGGCTGATGTTACAGGCCCGAAGGCCGCCATGACCTTTCCTGCAATGTTGTAATGGAGACCGGATGTGCATTCAGTCCATGTTCACACAAGGCTTTATCTAGAGAATACAGAAAGAATGTGGATATTTATCTACTGGATTTATCTCCTTGGACAATACAATACCCGACAAGACGGAGAGGGACGTGCTGTCACCAAGGCTCTCAGTAGTGCAGCCTCAGGCTTCGGGCCTGTAACTTGAAGCGATCCTGTCTCATCCTACAAGTCGGATATTAAAGTTTGGTTTTGACAATTACAATTTAGACTGAAAAGTCTTGTGACTCTTCCGGGTATTACGAGAAATTCTTAAAGAGCGAACAAACGAGCGCGTTCTGACCTCGGCGGTTTACATAACTATACGGAGACTTGTATGGGATGGGAATCGTAAACACCTGTAACAAGCGATATCAGCTTGGCGGGCGGCCATTGTCAATCCGTAGAGATCCCATATACGACATATGTCATTATTAACCCTTACACAACACAGACATCGTTGTGTTTTTTTTTTTTCTTTCATTTTTTACTACCTGCCTTCCAAATTCCATAACTTTATTTCTTTATGTTTTCATTTACATCGTCATATGAGAGCTCGGTTTTTGCAAGACAAATTCTACTTCAAAATGGTTCCTTTTATTCATTGAGGTCGTACGGCTAGCAGAACGTTCATCCCATAATTATCCCCGGTTGTCATACTAGTTCTATATACAACCTCTTGCTATATAATAACCCGCCTGTCCCCGCCCGCTCTGAATCTCGTCATTTTCTTTTATGTCTTTCCTTGTGGGTGGAAGATGCAAAGTAGTTCCCCGAATTGTGAATTCATCACTTGTCTTATTATACAGGGAGAATTTTTATTGCAGTAATCTGTGTGTTGGGCTGTAAACGCTCCCTGCCGGTCTCCGCTAACATGGCGGCCTAAAAATATTCCTTGACAAGCAGGTGCTCGTGCCGTATAATAATTTGGGTGCATCATAGGTGGGTTTTTTTTCTCAAATTGGAACCATGCTGTAGGTTGCCGACCCCTGGTCTAAGCGTTTGGAGTGTGACGGACTTATTCCGGGTTTTGTCTTGGGGGATCTGCACACTTTGATGTGGCCAAACCTTCACTAAGAAACTGCAAAACAGAAGAATTCACAGAATCTCCCCAGAGGTCAACAAAATAATCAGGTGATGTCTCCTGTAGTGAAATATCCTGAATGGTAAGGCCATAAATCTAAAGGAGAACAAGGAGATGGACGGCTGCAGTTTATGGTTGGAGAGGCCATTATCAATCTAAGTTATTATTAAAAGGACATTGTATTCCACTAGTGACCCAGCCTGTCTGTAATACCGGACCGGACCCGGTCTGACAGCTTTCCATCTTCTGCATACAGGCGCTAGTGTGATCCTAGTGTGACACCAACTTTATTATAGTCAAATACAACTGTTACATAAACAATAAAAAGATATAAAAACAAAGGATTGAAATGTCAGCCCTTGTAATACTTACCCTTATATATAAGACAACTACTCCTATGTACAAGAATATAACTACTATAATACTGCTCCTATGTACAAGAATATAACTACTATAATACTGCTCCTATGTACAAGAATATAACTACTATAATACTGCTCCTATGTACAAGAATATAACTACTATAATACTGCCCCCTATGTACAAGAATATAACTACTATAATACTACTCCTATGTACAAGAATATAACTACTATAATACTGCCCCCTATGTACAAGAATATAACTACTATAATACTACTCCTATGTACAAGAATATAACTACTATAATACTGCCCCCTATGTACAAGAATATAACTACTATAATACTACTCCTATGTACAAGAATATAACTACTATAATACTACTCCTATGTACAAGAATATAACTACTATAATACTACTCCTATGTACAAGAATATAACTACTATAATACTGCTCCTATGTACAAGAATATAACTACTATAATACTGCTCCTATGTACAAGAATATAACTACTATAATACTGCCCCCTATGTACAAGAATATAACTACTATAATACTACTCCTATGTACAAGAATATAACTACTATAATACTGCCCCCTATGTACAAGAATATAACTACTATAATACTACTCCTATGTACAAGAATATAACTACTATAATACTGCCCCCTATGTACAAGAATATAACTACTATAATACTACTCCTATGTACAAGAATATAACTACTATAATACTGCTCCTATGTACAAGAATATAACTACTATAATACTACTCCTATGTACAAGAATATAACTACTATAATACTACTCCTATGTACAAGACTATAACTACCATAATACTGCTCCTATGTACAAGAATATAACTACTATAATACTACTCCTATGTACAAGAATATAACTACTATAATACTACCTCCTATGTACAAGAATATAACTACTATAATACTACCTCCTATGTACAAGACTATAACTACCATAATACTGCTCCTATGTACAAGAATATAACTACTATAATACTACACCTATGTACAAGAATATAACTACTATAATACTACTCCTATGTACAAGAATATAACTACTATAATACTACTCCTATGTACAAGAATATAACTACTATAATACTGCCCCCTATGTACAAGAATATAACTACTATAATACTACTCCTATGTACAAGAATATAACTACTATAATACTACTCCTATGTACAAGAATATAACTACTATAATACTGCCCCCTATGTACAAGAATATAACTACTATAATACTGCCCCCTATGTACAAGAATATAACTACTATAATACTGCTCCTGTGTACAAGAATATAACTACTATAATACTACCTCCTATGTACAAGAATATAACTACTATAATACTGCTCCTGTGTACAAGAATATAACTACTATAATACTACCTCCTATGTACAAGAATATAACTACTATAATACTACTCCTATGTACAAGAATATAACTACTATAATACTACTCCTATGTACAAGAATATAATTACTATAATACTACTCCTATGTACAAGAATATAACTACTATAATACTGCTCCTATGTACAAGAATATAACTACTATAATACTGCTCCTATATACAAGAATATAACTACTATAATACTACCTCCTATGTACAAGAATATAACTACTATAATACTACCTCCTATGTACAAGAATATAACTACTATAATACTACTCCTATGTACAAGAATATAACTACTATAATACTACTCCTATGTACAAGAATATAACCACTATAATACTCCTCCTATGTACAAGAATATAACTACTATAATACTACTCCTATGTACAAGAATATAACTACTATAATACTGCTCCTATGTACAAGAATATAACTGCTATAATACTGCTCCTATGTACAAGAATATAACTACTATAATACTACCTCCTATGTACAAGACTATAACTACCATAATACTGCTCCTATGTACAAGAATATAACTACTATAATACTACTCCTATGTACAAGAATATAACTACTATAATACTACTCCTATGTACAAGAATATAACTACTATAATACTGCTCCTATGTACAAGAATATAACTACTATAATACTGCTCCTATATACAAGAATATAACTACTATAATACTACCTCCTATGTACAAGAATATAACTACTATAATACTACTCCTATGTACAAGAATATAACTACTATAATACTGCCCCCTATGTACAAGAATATAACTACTATAATACTACCTCCTATGTACAAGAATATAACTACTATAATACTGCTCCTATGTACAAGAATATAACTACTATAATACTACCTCCTATGTACAAGAATATAACTACTATAATACTGCTCCTATGTACAAGAATATAACTACTATAATACTGCTCCTATATACAAGAATATAACTACTATAATACTACTCCTATGTACAGGAATATAATTACTATAATACTACTCCTATGTACAGGAATATAATTACTATAATACTACTCCTATGTACAGGAATATAATTACTATAATACTGCTCCTATGTACAATGAAGGCTCAGTATGCAGCATTTTCAGTATATATTGTAGCTCTTTTGGATGTGTCGTCTCCATCTTTATGGATATTTTGTATTCTTTGGTAATGGAATATGTAGCATTTACTTTGTTGGTTATTAATGCCGCTATCAATGTTATGCATCTATTACAAATGTAACACCCAGGCGGGTCACCCACGGATACAGTGTACAGTATGTTATACCAGGCCCATGGGTGAGTCAAAGACAAGGCAGATAAGATGGCTGCCATAACATGGGCAGCTGTTACATATTAGTCAGCTGAATCCTTCTACCCTGACTACCTCAGTCCTCACTTTCTCTGGTTAGTTTGGGTCCTCCACCTATGGGTGGTCCTCAGCTGCTCCCATTTTATTGTCTATTCATTATATTGGACCGTGTGTGATATTTTGCTAAGGGGTCATTGGCGTCAGAAGACAGACCCATGACGACAAACTGAGGCTGGGATGAGGCTTGCATCTGAGGAGGGGGTCATTCTTTAACAGAAAGGTGGGGCATAAACAAGAAGCACTATTTATATTGATAAAAGGGGCAAAATCTAGAGTAGAAAGAGCGCCCCTGTTCCTGGAGGACCCGCCATGTGCCTGGATTACAAGCATAGATCATGTCTTTCAGTGGACACAATGTAATGCTTAATTTCACCACTGGAGGTGCTGCAGGGAAAGGAAACACTTAGTTCCAGGCTCCTCCAAAGATTCCAGGTGATGGCAGATTACCTTTCTGATACCAGGACCTCTCATATAAAGGGATACCCAAAATGAGACAACCTGTAAATTACTGGTAACTAATCTCAGCACATATAAATAATCCCTTCATTGACTTGTTATACATCTGGAGAGATTAGTCCATTTACTTCGCAACTAAACGGAACATCTTGTGCAAAAGCTAACAGACAAGAATAGATGAACAATGTAGGGTATAGATCCAAAACAAACATTTCCTTCCTGCACCCCGAACCCGTGTGCCAAATGTCTGGGCAGAAGAAACAAAAACACAGTGTGTGCCACCTTATTGTATACAGGAGAAGATTCTTCCTGAGGGTAAATAAAGTGGGACACCTACTTGACCCCTTCATGTCTGAGACAACAGCTGTATAGGATAGAGGAGAGAAGCTGAGCTGTGTGATATATAGCGTTATATGATAGAGGAGAGAAGCTGAGCTCTGTGATATATAGGGTAATATGATAGAGGAGAGAAGCTGAGCTCTGTGATATATAGGGTAATATGATAGAGGAGAGAAGCTGAGCTATGTGATATATAGGGTAATATGATAGAGGAGAGAAGCTGAGCTCTGTGATATATAGGGTTATATAATAGAGGAGAGAAGCTGAGCTCTGTGATATATAGGTTATAGGATAGAGGAGAGAAGCTGAGCTCTGTGATATATAGGGTTATATAAAAGAGGAGAGAAGCTGAGCTCTTGATATATAGGTTATAGGATAGAGGAGAGAAGCTGAGCTCTGTGATATATAGGGTTATATAAAAGAGGAGAGAAACTGAGCTCTTGATATATAGGTTATAGGATAGAGGAGAGAAGCTGAGCTCTGTGATATATAGGTTATGGGATAGAGGAGAGAAGCTGAGCTCTGTGATATATAGGGTTATATAATAGAGGAGAGAAGCTGAGCTCTGTGATATATAGGTTATAGGATAGAGGAGAGAAGCTGAGCTCTGTGATATATAGGGTTATATGATAGAGGAGAGAAGCTGAGCTCTGTGATATATAGGGTTATATGATAGAGGAGAGAAGCTGAGCTCTGTGATATATAGGTTATATGATAGAGGAGAGAAGCTGAGCTCTGTGATATATAGGTTATATGATAGAGGAGAGAAGCTGAGCTCTGTGATATATAGGGTTATAGGATAGAGGAGAGAAGCTGAGCTCTGTGATATATAGGGTTATAGGATAGAGGAGAGAAGCTGAGCTTTGTGATATATAGGGTTATAGGATAGAGGAGAGAAGCTGAGCTGTGATATATAGGGTTATATGATAGAGGAGAGAAGCTGAGCTCTGTGATATATAGGGTTATAGGATAGAGGAGAGAAGCTGAGCTTTGTGATATATAGGGTTATAGGATAGAGGAGAGAAGCTGAGCTCTGTGATATATAGGGTTATAGGATAGAGGAGAGAAGCTGAGCTTTGTGATATATAGGGTTATAGGATAGAGGAGAGAAGCTGAGCTCTGTGATATATAGGGTTATAGGATAGAGGAGAGAAGCTGAGCTTTGTGATATATAGGGTTATAGGATAGAGGAGAGAAGCTGAGCTGTGATATATAGGGTTATATGATAGAGGAGAGAAGCTGAGCTCTGTGATATATAGGGTTATATGATAGAGGAGAGAAGCTGAGCTCTGTGATATATAGGGTTATATGATAGAGGAGAGAAGCTGAGCTCTGTGATATATAGGGTTATATAATAGAGGAGAGAAGCTGAGCTCTGTGATATATAGGTTATAGGATAGAGGAGAGAAGCTGAGCTGTGATATATAGGGTTATATGATAGAGGAGAGAAGCTCAGCTCTGAATGAGAGCCTTTTTTGCAGGCGGAGTTTGAGGTGGATTCTGTGTCAAAATCCGCCTGCAAATAACTCTGTGACATCTCTGCCATATATCTGAATACAATCCACATTCCTGCAGGTTTATTTCCTGGTAGCGGGCTCGTGGTGATCCCATCAGATTAATGACACCGCCTGTGCCAGGATGTTTTACTGTAAACAGAGAGACTTTATTTATCCCTTTAATACTATAATTGTATTTTACATTGCACATTTGCACGCCCAGCCCCGAGGCCTCCGGCTGAATGAACCTGCATAGCGGCCTCTCTATAAAGCCACGCTCTCTGGGTTGTGTTCTGTTCCGTCCAAGATTCGGATTAAAATTGGTGAAGAAATGTAACTGATGTTTAAGCGGACGCCATCTCCGTCTTATCCCATGTGGACCCGAAGGACGGAAACACGAACGCTAGTGTGAACCAAGTGCAAGTGTAGGGGAGGCCTGGAATATTCCATGATATAGCGGCTTTATTAGTGGAACACTGCTCAGTATATATTATATTTATGTTCTTTGCTATACTTGGGGCTCGTTTTTTGCTTTCTAACATTTGTTTTTTTTCTTTCATTTCAGGATTATATATTTTCTGAAGGTAATTGTTTTTTACTATTATTTATAGCGTTAAACACAACAATGTCGTATACAGCTGTATATAGTATTGTAACCATCGTATAGCAACGTATATATATAATACATGAGAGGATAGCCATATAAGTATATCCATCAGACATGAAGATCTGATTGACGTCACCTTCACAATCTATAAGGATATCCATTATCTATACTGTATTCCCTGTACAATACAACCCTGTATACTCCGTCCCTGTATATACCTCTATAGCCATTACCCTAGTGTATATGAAGACATAGAATAGTCTGTTTTGTGTTTTTTCCTTACTAGATAAGCCTCAGTTTCCCCAGAATTCGAGTGCCCCCGCCTCATACTGGGCCCTTCCTCCGGAATCTCTCACCGTATCCACCGTATCGCTGCGGGAAGGGCCGTCATGTAAACCCTGCATACGAATCCACATCTCAGTGAATGCCACAGGTAAGTGAGGTTACGTAGTCGATGTGGTCGAAGACCAGTGCAACAAACTTTTCTAACTCAATGCGGCTCCTTTGCAATACCAGACACGGCCTGTGCACATGAGTGGCGCTGTTTCCATGTTACCTTTTGTTTCTGGTCTCATACAGCATGTAATAGAGGGATGGCGTGTGATCTCAGTACTAGGTCAGGCTTAGATACCTCGGCCCTGTGGATGTCCTTGTGCAATGTTTGTAGCTGCTGACACTATAGGTCAGTGTGTTTGTGCTATGACGTAACTGACAACCTTTGTTACCGAGTGGGCGCCCTGACCACACTGCAGGACAGACCGGGCAAATTCCTTCTTGGAAGCTTCAGCTCAACGTTTATGGGGCCTGTGAGTGGTCACCGGGTCATATGTGGACCGGCATAGCAGAGTTATGTAGCCCGGTATAGCAGAGTTATGTAGCCCGGCATAGCAGAGTTATGTAGCCCGGCATAGCAGAGTTATGTAGCCCGGTATAGCAGAGTTATGTAGCCCGGCGTAGCAGAGTTATGTAGCCCGGCGTAGCAGAGTTATGTAGCCCGGTATAGCAGAGTTATGTAGCCCGGTATAGCAGAGTTATGTAGCCCGGTGTAGCAGAGTTATGTAGCCCGGTATAGCAGAGTTATGTAGCCCGGCATAGCAGAGTTATGTAGCCCGGCATAGCAGAGTTATGTAGCCCGGCATAGCAGAGTTATGTAGCCCGGTATAGCAGAGTTATGTAGCCCGGTATAGCAGAGTTATGTAGCCCAGTGTAGCAGAGTTATGTAGCCCGGCGTAGCAGAGTTATGTAGCCCGGCGTAGCAGAGTTATGTAGCCCGGCGTAGCAGAGTTATGTAGCCCGGCGTAGCAGAGTTATGTAGCCCGGCGTAGCAGAGTTATGTAGCCCGGCGTAGCAGAGTTATGTAGCCCGGCGTAGTAGAGTTATGTAGCCCGGCGTAGCAGAGTTATGTAGCCCGGCGTAGCAGAGTTATGTAGCCCGGCGTAGCAGAGTTATGTAGCCCGGCGTAGCAGAGTTATGTAGCCCGGCGTAGCAGAGTTATGTAGCCCGGCGTAGCAGAGTTATGTAGCCCGGCGTAGCAGAGTTATGTAGCCCGGCGTAGCAGAGTTATGTAGCCCGGCGTAGCAGAGTTATGTAGCCCGGCGTAGCAGAGTTATGTAGCCCGGCGTAGCAGAGTTATGTAGCCCGGCGTAGCAGAGTTATGTAGCCCGGCGTAGCAGAGTTATGTAGCCCGGCGTAGCAGAGTTATGTAGCCCGGCGTAGCAGAGTTATGTAGCCCGGCGTAGCAGAGTTATGTAGCCCGGCGTAGCAGAGTTATGTAGCCCGGCGTAGCAGAGTTATGTAGCCCGGCGTAGCAGAGTTATGTAGCCCGGCGTAGCAGAGTTATGTAGCCCGGCGTAGCAGAGTTATGTAGCCCGGCGTAGCAGAGTTATGTAGCCCGGCGTAGCAGAGTTATGTAGCCCGGCGTAGCAGAGTTATGTAGCCCGGCGTAGCAGAGTTATGTAGCCCGGCGTAGCAGAGTTATGTAGCCCGGCGTAGCAGAGTTATGTAGCCCGGCGTAGCAGAGTTATGTAGCCCGGCGTAGCAGAGTTATGTAGCCCGGCGTAGCAGAGTTATGTAGCCCGGCGTAGCAGAGTTATGTAGCCCGGCATAGCAGAGTTATGTGACCCGGCATAGCAGAGTTATGTAGCCCGGCATAGCAGAGTTATGTAGCCCGGCATAGCAGAGTTATGTGACCCGGCATAGCAGAGTTATGTGGCCCGGCATAGCAGAGTTATGTGGCCCGGCATAGCAGAGTTATGTGGCCCGGCATAGCAGAGTTATGTGGCCCGGTATAGCAGAGTTATGTGGCCCGGTATAGCAGAGTTATGTGGCCCGGTATAGCAGAGTTATGTAGCCCGGTATAGCAGAGTTATGTAGCCCGGTATAGCAGAGTTGTATATGTATATCAGCATGCTCGGCTATGATTGTTTTTTGAGTCCTAGTGTGAACGGTTACTAGTTGTTATTGTATATGAAGGGCACCTTGGCTGACAAGCGGTCGCACACTATACCCGGTCGCATCCTGATGAATTTGCATTTCCCCATATTGGAGCCAAATATAATTTTTCATGCTACTTGGCATTGAATGTGGCCAAGCAAATCACTGCTGTAGGCAAAATGTGGGGTGATGAGGCCGAGTGTGCCCGTAGGCAGGAGGGGAGGGCGCTGCTGGATTCTGTAGGAGGTTACCCTATAGCAATATGATTGGGGTAACCTGTGCAGATATTGGAATAACCTCACACCCCGAATACACCCCAAATACCCCTTCATCCACAGATGCCACCGTGTCCTCATAATAGGTGACACTGTCCACCAAGGTAGCCCATAACAAAGCCAAACATCTAATGCAGCTGTCATATAACATAGAGTCAATATTGGCGCTCCCTATCTATGACTGCCAGCCGGAGTGCCCCCATAACCCCACCAGTCACATTGCTGACCTATAACACTACCCGCCAGTGTGTTCCACAGCACAGTTAGCCAGAACAATGCCCCCATAACAATCACTGCCGCAGTGCCCCTAAAACACGTAGTCGTAGTCAGGCTTTAGTTTTATTATTGAATACACAGTCCATCGTCCCGCACCGGATTGGCGAGCGGCTCCTCCGGGGTGCCCGTGTTTGTAGTATAAGATATTTTATGGTATTTACAAAGGCCTTTCCCAGATAAATGAAGACTTTCCTGGCAGCGACCTGGGCCCAGAATAACACTACTGATGTCATAGCTGCGGTATTATAGAGTATATGTAAGCAGAGAAGTACTGCCCTCTAGTGGGAACTTTATAAATAGCTCTAAATTTACCCAACTATTAACCCCTTAAAGGGGACCTTTCACCTCCTCCACCAAGTACGATTTTTTTGTGTCTTTCATTAGTCGCCGCTCCTGATTCCAGCACAGTTGTAACTTCTTCTCTAGCCCCCACCATTCCTGAGCAATACTTACCAGTACTAGACAGACCATAACATGTCAGTGTTTTCTGGACTGTTCCTTTAATGCTGCTAATTCAATGTTTTTGTCTTTTTTTTTCTCTCCAGCCCTCCCCAAACTCCGAGGTTTCGCGGTCCAGGGTTTAGATTTAAGTGAAAACACTTTTCGTTCATTCACGATTGAAAAGAAAAGACATTCTAAAATAAGAGATTTGGTAAGTGGTAATACCGAGCAGTGCGCTCCGACCTGGGGCGCTCCGGCTGCTCCAGAACTATTACTCAGCATGCAGGGAGTTGTGGCTTTGCAACAGCCAGAAAGCGAGAATTGGTGACCACTGATATTGCTCTCTGCTGCTCCCTAGTGGATATTTTACAGAAGACATTCTCTTACTAACCCACATTGTGTCTCCGTTCTGTTCTAGTGGGAGGTGACATATGACTGCTGGACCGTCACACCAGGGCAGAATATATCTGTCACACTGCTCACCATACCCAACTATGGCCTGACACTTAATACAGTATACTACCTCCCCAACCCAGATGCAAGTAAGTTCCTTACACAGCATATCTAGTACAATGGGAATAGTGCAATTCTTCATCTCCCCTGTGGGGGCACTGCAGGGGAATAGATCACTTGCTGATGGGCTCCTCCACCAATCAGATGTGATCGCTAGAATTTCCATCAGTGGGAAACTTCCCCCTGTAGAGTAACACAATGTCTTCTCTGTCCCTTAAAGCACCAGATTTCTGGTATAAGCACATAGCGGAGAATAAGTCGTTCGAGATCTCTGTCCCCAAAGGCCAGAATGTGAACGTGCGGCTGTGCTATAAGGCTATCCTCTGCAAGGATCTGGAAACCAGCGGCAAGAAGCTGGTAAGACATCAGAGACATCCTTCAGTAGGATGTAGCGTAATAAAAAAAAATTCAATAAACACAGTTTAATTTTGGCAGGACTGGCCACCCATCTAAGGTGTACGCGCGAGTCCCGTGATTTAATGGAGTATCCCGGGACTATGATATCGATTGCTGAGACCTTTTCACTAATTACCAAGCACAGCGCCACACATTGTATAGTGGCTGAGTTTGGCATTGCAGCTCAGCCTCATTCATTTTAATGGGCCCAAGCTGCAGCATAGCCATGTGACCCATGGGTATGATGTCATGGCTTAAGAAGAGGAGCTCGATATTATGGTCCCCGAATACCCGTTTAAAGTACCCATACACCTGAAGAGTCCCCACAATGCATGACAGACATTGGACCTGCCGGGAAACTTTGAAGGCCTCTCCAGTATTTTGGGATCTGTACATTTACCCTCTTACTCTTTCCCGCAGGTCAATTCCACCCAGAATGTTTCTCTGTCATACGAGAATTTACTGCCATGTTTATGTATTGAGGTGAGTGTGATTGATAACGTTCCGACCCTTCCTCTACACTTCCTTCCTAGCCCTGTCTTCGGTGCACCTTGTGCACTCATATTCACATTTGCAGATTTTTTAATGCTGTTTTTGGATCCAAAGCCAGGAGTGAATTCAGGAAGGAGGAGAAGTCTCATCTCTCCCTTTGGTTTTAACACAGCATAAATAAACTGGATCAAAACCTGCATGTGTGAGCATATTCTTACACCTTTCACCAACTCCCGTCCTTTCATCCTGTAATAGCCGCCCCTCCATTGATTCCAGCACAGGTGGAATTTTTTCTCTAGCTCCTACCGTTCCTGAACAATCAGTGCAGCTAGTTTTGGTACCTGACTCCCTAATGTCCAGTAGGTGGTGTCAGGCAGAGGTAGGCTTGGAGGCGTGGCTCAGCTTCCTGCCTCTGATTGGAGCTCTTAGTCACGCCCCCTGACCTGCTCCTGCCCAACAACACCTACTGGACATTAGGGAGTCTAGTTACATATCAGGCACTGAAAACAGTTGCGCTTATTGCTTGGGATCTATGGGGGCTAGAGGAAAAATTCCAACTGTGCCAAAATCAGAGGAGCAGTGCCTATGGAAAGAACTGGAGTTGGTGTAGATGGTGAAAGGTTCTCTTTATGGCCTCTACCAGGCAGCTGTACTGCAGGAGGAAATTCCCATATAGATGAATGGGTGTCCACTGTTTTTGGGTTACACCATACAGTTCCCCTACACACCTAGTAAAACAGAATGCACATGATCTCTCCCCTAGCCATCCTTAAAGGCACAGCATTCCATATAATAGCAGAAAGAGATATATTGGTTTTCTGTACGAACTGAACATGTCGCTTCTTCCACAGGCATTTTACACCCATCGTGATAGCAGGAGGAAGAAGGAATGTCCTTTCGAGGAGCAGCCCGATCCATGTAAGAAACATATACATATTATATATATAGTATATATCTACATATCTTGATGCTAAGGAGCAACTACCAGTACTTTATATACAACAGATTGTAAAAAAGGTAAAAGTTGTGTCTGCCTATAGATACCACTAGGGGGAGCTCCCTGCATGCCGATTTATACAGTCTCTGTTGAAGAGAATAGCAGCCTGCTCCTCCTAGTGTCAAATGCCAGAAGGACAGGTTGTATAAGAGATCAGTAATACCCCTGGGCATAATGTAGCACATGTATAGCATTGTTAGCTGCCGGCCCCGTATACATTGTATTCACTATATACAGTCAGGCATGTAACAGATCTTCTCACCTCTTCTCTCCACAGACATTGAAGAACTGCTGAAGGTGTCAGTGAAGGAAATCCGTCACCACTCCAACACCATGGTGGTGAAATACGCCAGTTCGTGTCTTCTTGAGCCCACCGTGACATTCTGTAGAAAGCAGAATGGGAGCTGCATCACCGAAAACGAGGCTGTAGTGAACAACTCTGCGGGGGTAATAGTCATCTCATATCTGCAAGACTACAACTCCCAGCATGCCCTGACTGCTCACAGAGTATTGTCTACACCGCTTGTAATAACCTACGTCCTTCTGTATCTTGCAGGATTATTACCTACACAGCGTCGACAGAGATCATCACCTGTGTTTTAAGGTAAACCCTTTGCCTATATATTACACTATACGTCTATATATTACACTATACGCCTATATATTACACGCTCGGGGGGGGGGATTTATCTCACCTTGTAGGCCAGAAATTGCTTTTCATCTTTACGCCACCCTCTATGAGGCCGTATACATGCAGTGATATCTACGCTAGCCATCATCAGACATCATATTTGCCCTTTTCGTGCCTTGTACACCCAGAAAACTGATGAATTTGATCATCTCTCTCAATAATAGAACTGTATGCCGTCAGCTCCCTCTAGTGGCGGCTATAATGAGAAGTAACTGTATATTTCTTCCTGCTTTGCCATGACATGTTGACACATGTGACCAGTCACTGGTTACAGTGGTGACCTCGAGGTGTCCATGTATGACCCCCACTATGGTCAGTGACTGCAGCAGTGGTCACTTGTCACGTCATCGCTGGGTGTATAGAGACGAGTCAGGGAAGCATCAACAGGGGACTAGTAAGGTCAGTTTTACATATTTTGTTATAGTACACTTTTTTTTTTAAACGTATGATAATGGACGACTCCTTTAAGAAAATCTGGCCAGCAGGTGGCAGCAGTGTGGTTTATTACACTACCTGTCCAATGAACTTTGCCTTGACTACATAACTTGTATGAGATCTGCTGTAACTTTTATGGCTTTTCATGGGCTTTCTGCATTAAGAGTGTAGCTTTTGGGGTGCAGGGCTTAGCAGTTGTACCCGGATCTGGTACTGAAGACCCCGTTATGACAATAGTATATTGTATACGACCTATATACTACTGCAGTATACTGTATCCTATAACTCCTCACTATAGCAGGTTATGCAGAGACCCCACATGGCACCTGCTAGGTGGGGCCCCTGGTACAGATATTGTATTAGGGCCCCTGAGCTTGACATCGCGCCTCTGTTGAGTCTAATATCGTAATATCTTCCTAATATCTTAATATCTTCTGTTTGTTCACAGTTCTCACTAAGGAATCGCACCCATATCAAGTGTCCTCGTAGAAGAGGTAAGCCGCTGGTAACCCAAGCACTGAGGAGTGTGATCTCTGTAACATGACATTACTATGTAGCCCTTTAAAGACTTCTAAGGGGGAATTTCCAAAATTTGGTGCATCTTTCTGCAGAATACTGGCCGGACTCTCTGCAGGTCTCCCAGAACTTTTAACCTTTCCATAGCCCTTACATGCCCATATTACAGATCTAGAGATGTCTCCATAGTCTGGACACCTGCAGAGCCCCGGAGCATTATTCTGTCTTCTGCTCGGTTTCAGATCGGCTCTGGGACGTGGATCTGCGGCTCCATCTATTCACCGCACTGCTCGCCATATCCTCGGACATTCCGGCGTCTTTCAGTGCCGCGGTGTGTCGCCAGAACCTGCAAACCGGAGACTGTGACCGTCAGTCCGTCATCTATAATGTATCCACGGTGAGCAGCAGAATAGGCTGATGATACAGATGTGATCTCTGAGGGCCCCACTAGAATGGAGGGGCCCGAGCACCCTGCTCCTCCTCCTCCTCACTGTGTCACACCGACGCCCTGGCTATGGGGCCGACCAAAACAGTCAAGTATCTCGCTCGGCTCCTTCAATTAGTCCCATACAAATTTTGGTACCCCTGATGTCATCATGGGGCCCAAGCAACCAGACATGTATTGCCTCACCCTTTAGTGGCCAGAATGATAGAGTGAATGGCCCATATGATGCAACTGGGCACTTGTGGGCCCCTGGTCCCTGCACCATAGGGCCCTATGCCAAAAATCAAGATGAGCCCCCGCCCCCTGAACCTGCGCCATGTGACTGATATTATATGACATGTAACATTACTGGACCCTGTTCAATGCAAATGTTTCTTCCTCAGCATCCTGAAGTCGGATCTAAAAATCTTCAGCTATCCCTCCCTCGGCCCGGCGCCGGAGAGTGCATCAAGGTAAGAACCTCACTTTAATGAGCATTGGTGAGATCTGAGCCCCTGGTCAATTCACAAAACAGCACCACCCCTGTCCTCAGGTTGTTTCTGGTATTACAGCAGTGAACAGAATGAAGCTGAGCTGCAATACCACACACAACCTGTGGACAGGGGTGGCGCTGTTTTGTTGATTTACAGTTCCAGCAGGAAATTACATGTTATTTAAAATCTCATTTTTATATTAAACATATTTTTAAAGAATTTTTGGAACTTTTGTTTTTTTAATTTTCCATCTTATTTTTATCAATATCCCTGGCTCTAAGCCTAAAGCAGTCTATGACCTCCTGTCTCCTGGGTCATAGACACAATGGTCTGGAGCAGACACTATAGACTTCTATGGGAAAGTTCCAGACGTGGGGGAGTAGATAAGCATGACTGTAGGATTCGGGGTCTTATCTACAAAGACATGATAGCTGTGACCATCAATGTGCTGAGAAGTGTGGCGGGGCTGTGAAGAAATCACCTACAGAAAAGAGGAAGTGGTAGATATCATTTGGCTTAGTGGTCAGAGTCAGAACTGCAGGATTTTTAGTAACTTTTTAAATCTAGATGCAATAACATGGAATATTTCTTTAAAAATTTTTTCCAAAAATTCTTTTAAAACACGTTTAACGTAAAACGTGATTAAAAAGTAGGTCAACACATTCCCTTTAATTGGCACGCTTCGGCCATATTGTTCTTCCAAGGTGTCGAATATCAAATTATTAATAATTCTGGACTCAGGAACTTCCTAATGTCGTAAGATGAATGGCTGACAATGGTTGATGAATGGTGAATAGATCCCCATGTAGGCGGCGGCGGCGGCCGGTACGTACATAGTAAGAGCTGGCATTGTGCAGCTGGCGCCAGCTATAGGGATCCCTGTTGTATTGTTACCGGGTGACACAATTCTTACCTTGATATTTTCCTTGGCGCGTTACTTTTCAGTTACCATTCATGGGCTGAAACAGAGGACGACGAGTGACAGATATTTGGCCCCGGACGCTAAACTAGGCCATAACCAACCGTACACACAATGCTGCCATTATCCTATACAGGGGTGTAATCTGGTACTGGGATAAAAGAGGGCAGGTATGCCCCCAAACATCATAACGGGCCCCTTACCCTGCCCGATCCCGTCACATACCAGCTGTTTCACTCCTTTTACTGTTGGGCAGGACCGGAGGTTGCACCCAGAGCAGATTGTAGATGAGGGGCGTTGTCAATATAGATCAGCCCAGAGCAGCCGACCACCCATCTTGGAAGGGATTGTCTAGATTTTGGGGGTTTTTTAACCAAAAGCAGATCCATGAGAATATCCCTTTAAGTTCAGAGTATACGGCTCCTGAGCGCCCTCTGTTGGCTGCCTAGCCCAGTTTCTCTATAACCTTGGTGCCCCTGGGGAAGTTGACACCCTCCGCCCAGCCCTGACTCCGAACCCACCTCATTGTGGTGTTGTGGCTTTTGTCAGACACTTTCGGTAATAGTTACACAATAATGTTACACAATCGGCACAACACAGACACCAGAGATTCACACTGGTTCTGGCTGCGTCATGGACGTCCACAGGCAGCCAAAGAATGAAGAGTGAGATGGAAGCTGAGATATATAGCGCTGTCTGATAGGGTTTTATTGTGCCGTCATAATACATATATTAATATACGGCTGCATTATGGCCATCTGACAAGTGACCACAGCGCCCCCTTATGTCAGGGTAATATACACAGCTGTATGTTCTGCTGAACCCGTCTAACTCTTGGCTTTCCCCCGCAGGTTTGGCGGTCTGATGTCCACTATTCACACCACTATCTCATCTGCTCATTTGATTGTAAGTGTTTCTCTCCTGTAGTTGGGTTTGGTCCCAGGGATGGATGATATAGGGTCATGGAGGTGCACACTATGGGAGGATTATAGTTACCGGTCACTTTACCGCCACTCACTGCTCTGTCTCTTTCCTCACCAGTTTCTCACAAGCGTCTTGGCCTCGTCGCTCTCGTCACATCGCTGGTGGTTTTTACATTGATTTTCACCATCTTCATCATTTGCCGAAGGATATGGAAGATCTTTACAGGTGAGAAAACACGACTAGGCAGTATTTTTTAAGTACTGTATGGCAGTATTACTCTGGCACAGTCTGGTGGTATTACTTGGACACTGTATGACACTATTATGCATTTACCGTGTGTTACTTTTTATATGTACTATATGGGAGTATTATATACGCAATATATAATCCAATTGTTTGGCACTGTATGGTGGTATTATTTTTGCACTGTATGGCGCTATTATGCATTTATTGTTTGGCACCTATTTTGCTGGCGCTACGTGGTAGTATTATATAGGTAATGTACTGTATGAAGGTATCACTTGGACACTGTATGGCACTAATATGCATTGGATATGTGGTATTTTTTATAGGTACTATATGAAAGTATTATGTGGGCACTGTATGGTGGTGTTGTATTAGTGCTGTATTGCACTATTATGCATTTACTGATTTGATATTTATACTCCAGGCACTATATGGCAGTAATATATAGGCAATGTGTTGGTGGCATTATTTGGATGCTGTGCTTCACTATTGTGTATTTACAGTGTGGTACTTTTTATAGGTACTCTATGGAAGTAATATGTTGGCAACATATTGTACACTGTATGTTAGTATTATTTTGGCACACTATGGCAAACTATGGCATTTACACGGTGGCATTTTTTGTAGGCACTGTATTTTACACTATATGCTAGTATTATTTAGTCACTTGGGAAATATTGCATTGCTGTGCTTTTCCAACCTCTGAAACCAATACTGAAGTGGCGGGGCACTGTGAGGGTCTGAAAGGTTGAAGAGGGCAGGGTGCCCAGATCTATCAGTGTGTATATGGGAATTTGGGCCACTATATAACCATATAATTGGTTTCTCTCTCTATACAGCTCCACTTTGGAGGAGGACCATACTACTCGTCTACTCCCCCGATTCGGCAGAGTACAAGACCCTCATCTGCGCTTTTGCCGACTTCCTGCACAGCATTCTGGGATGTGAGGTCATCTTAGACCTGTGGGACATGAACGCAGTCAGCCAAATTGGAATGTTGCCCTGGTTTTACCAAAAGAGGGAGCTAGTGACTCAAAGGAAGGGCAAAGTGATGATCGTATGGTCAAGACGAAGCAGGACCATGTACGAGCAATGGAAAAACCGTCAAATCAACACCATTGGATGGAAAGACTCTACTAATATTTTTGGAGCTGCCCTGTCTTGCCTGGAGAAAGACTTTGAGGTGCAACAGGATCATGAGACCTTGGAGCACTATACCATGGTCTACTTTGAAGGACTTTGCGAGAAGAAGGATGTCCCCAAATGCTTCAGGAAGATCTCCAGGTACCGCTTGTTGAAGGACCTCTACAGACTGGTCAGCCATCTACAAGACACTACTTGTCTATCTCCGCCATGCCTGATAAAGGCAGTAGCCAAATACCTCATGAACAATCTTATAAGCTCTGAGAAAAAACGGGGCCTCCAGGACCACATAGACCTATGTAGAAGGACACTTGGTGAAGATGCCAGATGATAATGGGCGAGGGGCAAATTGACCCAGTGGAAAAAGATCGACCTAGAGAGATCCACCACATTTATGGAAATCTGAGACATCTCGAGTCTGACACTTGGTATAAGATATAGTGGCCCTTTAAAGAGGACCTTTCGCCACCCCCACCTAGTCCACCTCTTTACATCCTTCAGTAGTTGCCGATTCACTGATTCCGGTGCAGCTGGAATTTTTTCTGTAGCCCCTACCAATCCTGAGCAATCACTGCTATAAGTTTCAGCACAGTTTTGTGTTCTGCTGTCAGGTGGGCGGTCCTACCGTAGATTGTAGCAGAAAGAAAGGGACCGCCCACCTGACAGCAGACAGCATAAATGTGCTGAAACTTACAGAAATGATTGCTCGGGAATGGTGGGGGCTAGAGAAAAAATTCCAACTGATCCAGAATCAGTGGAGCAGCGCCCATTAATGGGTGCAATGAGTTGAGATTGGTTATGGTGGTGAAAAGTCCCCTTTAAGAATGAGAAGATGTATGTACGTCCGCATATGCCCCACCCCTGGATTATGGTTGTACTTGTAGTTCAGCAGTGATCGGATTGGTTGCTATGGGAAAGGCTTCCACTCTTCTTGGAGACACCATCTTCAATTTTTTAACATTGATCCCTCACCCCGATATCAACTGGATCCTCCAAAAGTTTCCTGCATTGGAGTAACATGATTGTCCCTTGTTGTAGTCATAAGTGGAGTTCCCCTTTAAGACATAGCGCCAGTCCTCTTCACCAATACCTACAAAGATCTTGGGGTTGTGTGTCCACAGCAACCAATCAGAGCTCAGCTTTCTTTTTCATGAATTCTGATTGGTTGCTAACTGGCAACAAGGAGCCATATTTGATATATAAGGGCCGATATTTTATTTGCTGAAGGAATGTATAGAGTAAGGACTGATCGGATGAATTATGTACATATTAAATCATCTTATTACCGTTGTTAAAAATGTATATAATATCACAGGCCAAAAATCTTTACCCACTATGTGGAATTGATGTCCGTACATGAGGTGATCCCGGATCTGAACACTCTTAAAGGGGTTACTATGATAGGGAATGCTGAGGCCTCTTCGCTACTTACCAAGCACAGCGCCATACATTGTATAGTGGCCGTGCTTGGTATAGCAGGTCAGTCCCATTCAATTGAATGGGGTTGAAATACACAATGAGACCAATGGATATGATGTCAGTATCCTGAAAAGAAGAAGTGAAGCTCAATATCACAGTTCTGGACAACCCCTTTAAAGGATTTAAAGGAATGCTTGACCTAGAAATCAACGAGGAAGTGATTGAAAGGAAAACAAATCTACATCTATTGGACTGTCTGTAAAAGTTTTTGCAAGTTTCTAAAGCAAGGAGTCTTGAAGGAACCGTACAGAGAGCAATTGTCCTTCCTATGCCTGGGGGGGTGGCTTAATGATGAAGTGGGTGTGGCTTAACGTTTGCTCAACTTTCTAGTGGTAGAAATGGGCATTAGTGTGGACACATCGCTATTTACCAAACAGCGCCATACATTGTATAGTGGCTGTGCTTGGTATTGCAGCTCAGCCGCATTCACTTTGATGGGACTGAGCTTCAAGCAGGCCACGTCATCGATGAGTGTGACGTCACATGGCCTGTGAAACAGAAGTGGTGCTGAGCTTCGATCAGCTGATCTGTGGGAGCCCCAGAAAAACATGAGGTCATAGCTTTCCCAAATCTCTAAATTTGTTGCCCCGTTGTAAACTGTAAGATATATGTTCTGTGCAGTGTTTATAGGGTCAGACTGGTGTGTGAAGGGGAAATTTTTCTTAAAAAAAACAAAAAAAAAACCCCAAAAAAGGTAAAGTAAAAAGTTCCAGAATTCTCATAAAAAAAAAAAAAAAATACTTACTAAATGTCGTCCGCGGTGATTTCTCTGTCTTGCTGCAAAAATGAACAATACAAGAAGTTATGGCCCTATTTATGATCCAGGGGGCCCACACTGCTGTTCAACAAGGCTCCATTTTACAGTATGGAGCAGTTGTCGGGCCCAGTTTACTGTATGGTTACACTGGTGGGGGTCACTGTAGTGTATGGGGCCACTGGTGGGGGTCACTGTAGTGTATTGGACTACTGGTGGGGGTCATTTCACTATAAGGGGGCACTGGTGGGGGTCATTGTAGTGTATGGGGCCACTGGTGGGGGTCATTGTAGCATATGGGGCCACTGGTGGAGGTCATTGTAGTGTATGGGGCCAATGGTGGGGGTCATTGTAGTATATGGGGCACTGGAGGGGTTCATTGTAGTGTATAGGGCTACTGGTGGGGGTCACTGTGGTGTATGGAGCCACTGGTGGGGGTCATTGTAGTGTATGGGGCCACTGGTGGGGGTCATTTCACTATAAGGGGGCACTGGTGGGGGTCACTGTACTGGAACCAATATAAGGAATGTGGCCCACCAACTTTAAGTTTTTTCCCTGTGTGGCCCATTTACCCAGCCAAGCCTGAGTCCCTGCTGTATACTGTATATACAGTGTAGGTGTGTATATATACAGTAACGTGTGTTATAGATATGTCATGTAATCTCCTGACACCAGATTATTACACCGCACTGCGCTGAAGGAATTTTTCCCATACTTCTATGTAACAGCAAATACAGCGATGTGATAAGTGTACGGAGGACAGTCAGGCGGGTATATAGCACCGCACATTTATGGCCTAATAAACATTATACAACCTATAGTGACACCAGTCACACACATGTGTACAACACCTAAAGGATCGGTGAAGGTCGCACAAGGTTTCTTCCTGATCTGTCCTCTAATCCTTGTGAAGCCATAAGAGCAGAGCCGAGGACACAGGAGATAAATCATAGCTGTGCTCTGTGTATGGTAATAGCATCTTGACATGGCACAGAAGTATTATATGAGTACTATATGGTAGTATTATGTGGGCAGTGAAGAGCCGTATTATGTAGACATTATATGTCATTATTATGTCGCACTGTATTACACTACTCTGGGTACAGTATAGTGCTGACTTTGTATGACAGTATTATGTGGGCCATGTATGGTACTTAAATGCCACTACAGTATATGGTAGTATTATGTAGGCACTGTATAAGTGCCTGTATAAGTATTGGCAGTAATATGAAATAAATATGGCACTAATATGTAGGTACCGCAGACACTGTATACGTGGCAGTAGTATCCGGACACTATATGGCACTATGTAGGTACCACAGACACTGTATACGTGGCAGTAGTATCTGTACACTATATGGCACTATGTAGGTACTGCAGACACTGTATACGTGGCAGTAGTATCCAGACACTATATGGCACTATGTAGGTACCACAGACACTGTATACGTGGCAGTAGTATCTGTACACTATATGGCACTATGTAGGTACTGCAGACACTGTATACGTGGCAGTAGTATCTGTACACTATATGGCACTATGTAGGTACTGCAGACACTGTATACGTGGCAGTAGTATCTGTACACTATATGGCACTATGTAGGTACTGCAGACACTGTATACGTGGCAGTAGTATCCGGACACTGTATGGCACTATGTAGGTACCACAGACACTGTATACGTGGCAGTAGTATCTGGACACTATATGGCACTATGTAGGTACTGCAGACACTGTATACGTGGCAGTAGTATCTGGACACTATATGGCACTATATAGGTACTGCAGACACTGTATACGTGGCAGTAGTATCTGTACACTATATGGCACTATGTAGGTACTGCAGACACAGTATACGTGGCAGTAGTATCCGGACACTATATGGCACTATATAGGTACCGCAGACACTGTATACGTGGCAGTAGTATCCGGACACTGTATAGCACTATATAGATACCGCAGACACTGTATATGTGGCAGTAGTATCCGGACACTATATGGCACTATGTAGGTACCGCAGACACTGTATACGTGGCAGTAGTATCTGGACACTATATGGCACTATATAGGTACTGCAGACACAGTATACGTGGCAGTAGTATCCGGACACTATATGGCACTATGTAGGTACCGCAGACACTGTATACGTGGCAGTAGTATCTGGACACTATATGGCACTATATAGGTACTGCAGACACTGTATATGTGGCAGTAGTATCCGGACACTATATGGCACTATATAGGTACCGCAGACACTGTATACGTGGCAGTAGTATCCGGACACTGTATAGCACTATATAGATACCGCAGACACTGTATATGTGGCAGTAGTATCCGGACACTATATGGCACTATGTAGGTACCGCAGACACTGTATACGTGGCAGTAGTATCCGGACACTATATGGCACTATATAGATACCGCAGACACTGTATACGTGGCAGTAGTATCCGGACACTGTATAGCACTATATAGATACCGCAGACACTGTATATGTGGCAGTAGTATCCGGACACTATATGGCACTATGTAGGTACCGCAGACACTGTATACGTGGCAGTAGTATCCGGACACTATATGGCACTATATAGATACCGCAGACACTGTATATGTGGCAGTAGTATCCGGACACTATATGGCACTATGTAGGTACCGCAGACACTGTATACGTGGCAGTAGTATCCGGACACTGTATGGCACTATATAGATACTGCAGACACTGTATACGTGGCAGTAGTATCCGGACACTGTATGGCACTATATAGATACCGCAGACACTGTATATGTGGCAGTAGTATCCGGACACTTCTATGTTGGCAGTGGTAAGCCATGGCAGATCCTTGATGTGCTAATTATTTTATTACTATTATGTGTATCTGGGTGTGACTTTTGTATGTGTTGTTATATATAACCCCGCGACGTCCCTCCTAAATTTCTGTTTACCATGACTTGCGCTGCGTACCAAGGCTGGTTCCATTTTCACATGAGCAGTCTGAAATGCAGCCAAACTAGAAGGACCGGAACGACATACCGTCCATTGTGCAAACACTGCCGGAATATCAGGTCTGGTCTCTACAAACACTGGAGTGAGACATCCTTATAGAAAGGCTGCGGGGTGAGCTGTCACTATATACAGAACCTATAGACAGATCCCCTCACCCGCTCTATAGTCACATATAGCCTGCCTTCAAGGGTATGATGGGAATTGTAGTTCCGCACCCAATGGAGCATCACAATTGGAGATCACCGCTCTGACTACCAGAATTTCCAGATTATCAGACGCAAAAAAATTGTCTCAATTTCCTAATATAAGTGCGTGGACATAGGGGTGGCTTTGGCCCCCAGGAATGGGGGGGCCTGTGTTTTAAAAAAAAAATCAGCCATTTTCTATTGGATTATTCCAGCAGGTAGCAGCCAATATTTTATGCACAGGCCCGCCTCTACTTCAGCCTCCAGGGGGCGCTGCACATTACGTGCCCATACCGAGTACGTCTGGATGTTGTTCAGTGTCCAGATGTAATGTCCGGCACCAATGGAGGCCGAAGCAGAGGTGGGAAATGGTGAGTAAAATGTCATCTGTTACCTGTTGGAATAATCCAATGGGTAATAGCCTAATAGGTCAACATGTAGGGGGCAATTAGTGCAGAGGCCTGTAAAGGGGACATTACACTTTGTGGGGTCCAATTAAGATGAAAATAGACTTTGGGGGGCCATTAAAGGGGGCAGGGGTGAAAGGGGCGTTATACTATTTGTGGGCCATTAAAGGGGGCAGGGGTGCAGTATAGGGGGCATTATACTTTGTGTGGACCAGTTTTTGGGGTGTTATGTGGGTATTTTACTGGACAAGACAGCACAGCACTCTGCACTATTTTATCCAGATTTTTTAACATGGGCGTTTCTGAAAAAAGAGGGGGTATAGCCTAAATTTTTTGATTAGGGACCCCCCTCCCCCCCGGCCATAATTTTGCTTGGATACACTAAGTCTCTCCCAGAATGGGCAACCCATTGATTTCAAGGAGGACATTGTAATACCTCATTTTTCCTCCTGGGGTGCTGCTGCAAAATGAAACACTTGCTGCCAGGTTCCCCCACCTATTGGAGCCGATCACGATGGGACACAGTCTGGAGGACCTTCCAATTAAAAGGTGCTGACCAAAGAGGGCAACCCCATTAAAATGTAGTACCTTTGGCTTATAATTGTACGCCCTATGATATCGTTGCCTTAGTGATGTCCTTATTCTAAATATAGCCTGCAATCCATGCCGCCACTCTTATCAATTCTAAACGCATATTTAGACACCCATGAATCACATTGTGAGTGTTTATCCAGAGTCTGCCAACAGGTGCGTCCGTACCCAGGTCACATCACTTACGGGAATAGCCATAGTCTCTGAGAACAGGAGCCGGCGTCAATAAGTCACACAAGAGGGCCTGTAGGGTTAGGAGACCTTACAGATAGTCAGTAGCCACTGAACTAGCGCCCCCTACACCTACACACAAGCACAGGTGATGACTCTTTTACTATAAGAGTCCTCAACAACTGAGTACAGGGGTCATGTTATGGGTCCAGAAGTACAAGGTAAGTACCCAAGTGGTCTTTGGCCTTCAATCAACATCCTGAAGATGACAAGTCCAGGAAGACCGTAGAGTTAGGAGACTTCAAGAGGTTATTAGTCCTTCAACCTACCTCTTGTAGAAGGTGACCCAGTGATCGATGACAGTGGAGCTAAAGAGGCCACCACTGCACAAGACCAATAGTCCTCCCAACCACCTCACACAGAAGATGGGCCAGTGGTGCTAGAGAGCTAATGTGTAAGAGGCCTCCTCCCAACCACTTCATGCATATGACTAGGTCGGTAGTGAATGTCAGAGGTTCCCATCGCTTCATTATACCAATACCAACCACGGAGATGAGGGTCCAGTGGTTGAAGGATCCCGTAATCTTGACATTCACCCCAAGCAGAAGACAAGCCCAGTAGATGAGGACAGGAGCACTAGAGGCCCAGCAGCTGATGATCCTTCAACCAACCTCACAACAGAGCCAGTGGTGGAGGACAGTGGTTTTTGAGGGCCCATCACTTCACTCATATTCTTTACATCCACCTCATCCATGCAGATGGTGGACGACTGTGGAACTTGAGGACCCAACATTAGAAGAAGCTCATGTTCTTCTCTTCCATCTCAAGCAGATGACATGTCCAATGGTGGATAACCATAGTGGTCTCCCCCATACACCTTGGCCTGCCTTGCTAAACAATGACCTGGCCAAAGCTCAGGAAGTCTGAAGGGCTGGTGAAGGACAGCGGAGACTGATGGCCTAGCACTTGAAGAAACACTAGGTCTTCTTACCCTCCTCATGCAGATGACATGACCACTGGTGGTGTTATTGTCACCCGTGTACCTTGGCCTGCTTTGCTAAACAATGACCTGGCCAAAGCTCAACAACCAACAAATCTCTAGTGTAGGGCGTCCTACTGAATACATATTTTTTTAATGCCCCCCCCCCATCCAGTGTGTGATGACATTACGTCTCCGCATGTTTTTGAGGCCGAGACAGACTGCGGAATTATTTTCTTTGTAGGGTTTAGACTGTGTAACCAAAAGACGGAGACCATTCACCTGTCATTTCCATCTTTCTCTAAAAAATCTTAGGCATCTAGATGAGAAGATAAAGGTAATGACATATTCTAAGGTGTTGGCCCAAACCAGTAATTTTTCCTTCAACCCGAGCATGCGGGTACAAAAATATTCTGTAAATGTAAATCCGTAGCTAGTACTGTGCACGATGAAGGTCATAAATCTGTCACTAACAGCCTAGGGGTAGACACACAGAGAACAAAGGGCCCATATGGAAAGTCAAAAAGTTGCCCCTATTGGGCTTGTTTACCATATGAGGCCATGGTGCTGGTTCAGCCAACTACCCTATAGTAACTGTAGATAAAAGAAGAGGATGGGGGCACCCTAACTGGGCCCCATAGGAGAGGCCAGGGCTGGCTCTGGGGTGTACAGATCCTCACCGCCGGTCAAGGAAGTCCCGATATAATACACATTCCAGATTCATGACTTGAGACTGTGAATTTGCTATGTTGTCGGGTTTGTCGTATAGTTCAGGTTCAGGGAGAGGTGAAGTTTTGCATAAAAAGTTGTCAGGAAACATCCTGTGCATTGGTGTAACCAGAAAGTGCTGGGCCCGGGGGCAAAATCCAAGACCCCCAACCATGAGCTGTTTACTATACTGGTGTGTCAGGGGCCCGAGGGTGAGTACGACTTCTGCACCCCGTATATAGACCCCCGCACGGTTTGTCTCCTGGAAGGTCAAAAATAGACAAATGGGAAGTAATGGAGGGATCCAGAGGGTGGCGGCCCCGATGGAGACCCTCACCTCTCTATAGGCTCTTCGTCCCAACAACCCCACAAATAACCCGGTGGTTGTTAGTCAGGGACGTGCTGCGCCAGGCCCGCGGGCATTCGTCCAGAGCAGATCACTGACATTAGTTTTTGGTATTTAGTGGTGTAATCTTTAGGAATCATTGACAGGATCATAAAACCTTATAGGACACCTGCCCCGATCTCCTCATCGCCTCCGCTCACACCCCAGGGGTCACGTGACCTGCTCTACAGCCAGTATTATAGTCTAGGGATCATTTATATTAAGTATGTCCGGAACTGGACTAAAGGGGCTTATGTGACCCCCCCTATAAACGGGCATGTGAATGTCAGTGAATATCTCCTCCTTCCTTACTGCTGACTGACATGAAGGGATCCCTCTTTTTATAAGATGTTCTTCAGCAGCTGCAATGTATAGTATAAAGACCCAGTTAGTACAAAGCATCCTAATACACACCTCAGCTACTGCAGAACCTCATTATACTCACTTCAGCTACTGCAGAACCTCATTATACTCACCTCAGCTACTGCAGAACCTTATCATACACATAGCTGCTGCAGAACCTCATTATACACACCTCAGATACTGCAGAATCTTATCTTACACATATCAGCTGCTGCAGAACCTCATTAAACTCACCTCAGCTGCTGCAGAACCTCATAATACACACCTCAGCTGCTGCGGAACATCATAATACACACCTCAGCTGCTGTGCAACCTCATTATACACACCTCAGCTGCTGCGGAACATCATAATACACACCTCAGCTGCTGTGCAACCTCATTATACACACCTCAGTTGCTGCAGAACCTCATTATACACACCTCAGCTGCTGCGGAACATCATAATACACACCTCAGCTGCTGCGGAACATCATAATACACACCTCAGCTGCTGCAGAACCTCATTATACACAGCTCAGCCGCTGCAGAACCTCATAATACACACCTCAGCCGCTGCAGAACCTCATTATATTGTGACTGTTCTTATATTTGTACATTACTATATTATTATATGGCTGTTATTATTTCTCTCCTCTGGATACGGCGTGTTGTGACTCAGTGTATATGACTGTGTATGAGCCAGCACAGGGGAGGACTCTGCTTCCATGGAGGTGTAGCCACAGCTCAGGGTGCAGCAGAGGCGTCACACGCTCTTGTACTTGGGAACTGAAGTGACTCGGGAAAGGACTGAACTGACACACAGGGGCCCGGGAGGACACAGGGGCCCCACATTGGCTGCATTATAACACGTTCTGGGATTACTGACAAGTATCATGAGCCTAAAGGGGATGCTGGATAGAAGCTAAAGGACCCCTCCGGACCCCCCTAGAGGGATCATAGTCAGCTCCACCTAGAGGACAGTCAGACAGCTCACTAGTCATACTCTGGGATCTGTCACTTCGGATGTGTTGGGAGACTCTGTAACTATTGGGAGACTGACAATGGAACGCTTGGCTTTCTGCACCCTCCTGCTGACATTGATCTTACACCATGTATTCTGTGATCAGAAGGAGATCAGACTGGAGACCCTCCCAAGTGATGCCGAGACAATTACCTGCACAGGGGTAAGTGCTGTCTGGTATATGGGGAGGGGGAGATATCATGGAAGGTGGACGGGGGGACGGTTCGGTCAATTGAAGTAATGTGATCAATTATTAAAGGGTAATTAAAAAAAAATAATATTATTATAAGAATAAATGTAAAATAATATTAATAATAAATAAAAATGTTATTAATAGTATCAATAATAATAAGAATAAATGGAAAACATTGTATTATTATTATTATTATTATTATTATTATTATTATCATATTATTATTATTATTATTATTATTATATTAAGAATAAATATAAAATATAAAGTCATAATAATAAATTAAATAAATAATAATAGTAATAATAATAAGAGGAAGAAATTAAAATAATTAATAAATCAATAATAAATAATGTAAATGATATGTAGGTCAATGTGTCACACGGAAGGAATTTGGAGACGATCTTGAGACGGTCTTCCGCCTCAAAATCCTCTCCAAAATCCTGCCCCTGGGGTTCCTGGCATGGGTCGGCCCACATGGTGTGCGGGACGTCATATAGGAATGGATAATGAGGCACAAGACCACCCCAAAATCTTCTCCAAATCCCTCCTTCTAAACAGACCCTTTAATTTATTCGATCTATCTGTTCCTGGGAAAGTTGGGTGACATCTAGTAGGACCATAAAAAGTGAAGGTGATACACACATTACATGACTAGATATGTTTACTGTTCAGGAATCTGGACAAGCTGTGTGATACCTCTTAAGTGTTGGGTTTTTACCCGGCTTTCCCAGGTAGGGCTGAATAGAAGTTTTGATTTGCAATGTTAGCTTTTCTTCTAAGAAAACAGGCCTTGATCCCCCTTGGCTGGGGGCAGATTGTGGCGCGATGTTTGTGTGATGGTATCTCGGAGCGCTCGCTGTATCAGGGCTAGATCTTGATGTAGGAATGTTAGGTATAGGAAGAATAACAAGCTGCATACCGGAGGCATTACATACACATTGATAGTCTGATATAGGGGGGGGGTCTCTGGATGTTTTATTATTGGCTATTGTACAACTACAACCCCCAGCATGCTCAGACAACAACCTTGAATGGTGAGAGCTGCTGCTTTGCCTGGTGGTTTGGGAATAAGGGAGCCCCCTATCTCCTCATTAGTGGGACCCCCACCTATCAGGTTTATGACATATCCCATAGAGGGAAACCTCCTGTTCTCCTCGGCAGTTCTCTGGCTTCATACACTTCCCTATGACTGACCGATAATTCGGAATATCTGATAATATCAGAGACATGGGGATATTTGTTAGAGGGGGGTTCTGCATCCAGGACCTGTACCTATTATTCAGAGGACACAGCAATTACAATGGCTGTCTCTTGCTCTGGAGGACCCGGCACATCCATATATTGCATTGACAGCCCACTAATTTAAGAGCGTAATACTTCATCCTCCCTGTGGGGGAGCTGCAGAGGAACACAACTTATGGTCCAAGACCTTTCTAACAATGATGGTCCACTAATCCTACAAATAGCACAGGTCCTCACAAGATAGAAGTACGGCTATAGAAGTCTAGATAAAAAAGACCTTCTTCATAAATGGGGCTCTCCTGTGGCTGTTAGTGAAAGGATCCCCAAAGGCTTCTCCACAGGTTCCTTGAAGGCCACGCTGTCACTTTAGGTAATGACGCCAGAGAGTGCCCTGTTGTGTATGGAGTATACAGTGTATGAGTGTAGTCGGTGACTCAGTGTGTGGTTGCCAATATATTTACATACGTCTTATTATATAACTCTCTTACAACCTCATCACTTCGCTGGCAGCCGTATCATACAGTGCTCAGATAAGTGTTATACAACATGTAAATACCCATCCTATAGTGCACCTGTACCATACAATGGCGGTGTTATACAGTGCCTATAGAAGCCTGTGCCAGTATACTGCTGTGGTGGGGTCCGCGCAGACATCTTATTACATCCAGTTGTTGTGCGGAGGCCCAGCGGGTTTATCTGTAGGTTTATGGCCGCTATCTCGCGTACATGGCGACCTTAGACACCTGCTTGTTTTCTATCTACTGCTTGTACAGTCAGGATTATCCGCGGGTATAATAGTCACTTGTTTGCACATTATTGATCTCTAGCGACAATGTCTCTGATAACATTTGTTGTCAAGATTTTGCTGTGTGTACGCTAACTAACCCAAAAATACCCAGCGACGGGTGTCTATCTATCTATCTATCTATCTATCTATCTATCTATCTATCTATCTCCTATCTATCTATCTATCTATCTATCTATCTATCTATCTTCTATCTATCTCCTATCTATCTATCTATCTATCTATCTCCTATCTATCTATCTATCTATCTATTTATCTCCTATCTATCTATCTATCTATCTATCTATCTATCTATCTCCTATCTATCTATCTATCTATCTATCTATCTATCTATCTATCTCCTATCTATCTATCTATCTCCTATCTATCTATCTATCTATCTATCTCCTATCTATCTATCTATCTATCTATCTATCTATCTATCTCCTATCTATTTATTTATCTATCTATCCATCTATCTATTTATCTCCTATCTATCTATCTCCTATTTATCTATCTATCTATCTATCTATCTATCTATATCTATCATCTATCTCCTATCTATCTATCTATCTATCTATCTATCTATCTCCTATCTATCTATCTATCTATCTATCTCCCTCCTATCTATCTTCTATCTATCTATCTATCTATCTATCTATCTATCTATCTATCTATCTCCTATCTATCTATCTATCTATCTTCTATCTATCTCCTATCTATCTATCTATCTATCTATCTATCTCCTATCTATCTATCTATCTTCTATCTATCTCCTATCTATCTATCTATCTATCTATCTATCTATCTATCTATCTATCTATCTCCTATCTATCTATCTATCTATCTATCTATCTATCTATCTATCTATCTTCTATCTATCTCCTATCTATCTATCTATCTCCTATCTATCTATCTATCTATCTATCTATCTATCTATCTATCTTCTATCTATCTCCTATCTATCTATCTATCTATCTATCTCCTATCTATCTATCTATCTATCTATCTATCTATCTATCTATTTATCTCCTATCTATCTATCTATCTATCTATCTATCTATCTATCTCCTATCTATCTATCTATCTATCTATCTATCTATCTATCTATCTATCTATTTATCTCCTATCTATCTATCTATCTATCTATCTATCTCCTATCTATCTATCTATCTATCTATCTATCTATCTATCTATCTCCTATCTCCTATCTATCTATCTCCTATCTATCTATCTTCTATCTATCTATCTATCTATCTATCTATCTATCTATCTATCTATCTATCTCCTATCTATCTATCTATCTATCTATCTATCTCCTATCTATTTATTTATCTATCTATCCATCTATCTATTTATCTCCTATCTATCTATCTCCTATCTATCTATCTATCTATCTATCTATCTATCTATCTATCTATCTATCTATCTATCTATCTATATCTATCATCTATCTCCTATCTATCTATCTAGCTATCTATCTCCTATCTATCTATCTATCTATCTATCTATCTATCTATCTATCTATCTATCTATCTCCCTCCTATCTATCTTCTATCTATCTATCTATCTATCTATCTATCATCTATCTCCTATCTATCTATCTATCTATCTATCTATCTATCTATCTACTATCTATCTATCTAGCTATCTATCTCCTATCTATCTATCTATCTATCTATCTATCTATCTATCTATCTATCTATCTATCTATCCGTCCATCCATCCATCCGTATAAGTATATAAGAATGATGGATACAAAACATATTCCTAGTCTGACATCTGATAATCTAGAACTTTTCAATAAGTAATATTTCTATAAATTCTGGTAACCTCCCTGACACGTACAGTTGTTTCGCCTGGTGTCGGCCACTCCATAGGTCCTGGGTGCAGCAAATAACACTAATCTGTATATGTGCTGTACGTGGTGACAGGTCATAAAGTTCTTAGATAACAGAGGGTAGATCATATGCCTGGGAAGTACCATCTATACACGCCATATAGATTATACTGTCATAAAGAGATAATAACCCAAGGACAGATAACCATCTACAGTATATGGCGGTGGTATCGGTAACTACAGTCATCATAAATACACAAAGTAAAGCTGTGCCCTGCACTGGTCCATATTATTATTATTGTTTATTTATATAGCACCATTAAATCCATAGTGCTGTACATTATTATATTAATCCCATGGTGCTTTACATTTGGGGGTTACATATGATACACAGAATATACAGGTAGATATAATACTAACAATGACTGACTGGCACAGTGGGGTAGAGGGCCCTGCCCGCGAGGGCTTACAATCTATGAGGGAAGAGGGTAGAGACAGAAGGAGAGGGGGAGACTGTACAGATGGGGGTGCGGTGATAGTGTTATTGGGGGTTGTAGGCCTTCCTGAATAGGTGAGTCTTCAGGGCCTTCTTGAAGCCTGTGATTGTGGGGGTCAGTCTTATGTGTCGTGGTAAGGAGTTCCAGAGTATGGGGGATGCACGAGAGAAATCTTGGAGACGGTTGTGTGAGGAGCGGATGAGAGCAGAGCGGAGTAGGAGGTCATTGGAGGATCTGAGGTTACGTGTGGGCCGGTAGCGGGAGATGAGGTCAGAGATATATGGAGGGGACAGGTTGTGGATGGCTTTGTATGTTAGCGTTAGTAGCTTGAATTCAATTCGCTGGGCTATAGGTAGCCAGTGGAGGGACTTGCAGAGGGGAGCAGCCGATGAAGAACGGGGGGTGAGGTGGATTAAGCGAGCAGCGCAGTTTAGGGTGGACTGGAGGGGGGCGAGGGTGTTAGCTGGGAGTCCATGGAGAAGGGTGTTGCAGTAATCTAAGCGGGAGATTATGAGGGCATGGATGAGCATCTTGGTAGTTTCAGGGGTGAGGAAGGAGCGGATTCGATGGATGTTCTTGAGCTGGAGGCGGCAGGAGGTGTTGAGGGTTTGAACATGTGACTTGAAGGATAGGTCAGAGTCCGGGGTTACCCCAAGACATTGTGCCTGTGGGACTGGGGAAAGTGGGGTTCCGTTAACTTTGATAGATGGGTCAGGTGGAGGTGCCATACAGGGTGGGGTGAAAATGATGAACTCCGTTTTCTCCATGTACAGTTTGAGAAAGCGGGAGGAGAGGAAGGAGGCTACGGCCACTAAACAATCTGGAACTCTGGCCAGCAGGGAGGTAATGTCAGGTCCAGAGATGTAGATTTGGGTGACATCGGCATAGCAATGGTACTGAAAGCCATGAGATTCTATGAGTTGGCCCAGGCCAAGGGTGTAGATGGAGAACAGGAGGGGTCCTAGGACAGTGCCAGATCTGTCTATATAAACATGCGTCATCTATCTATCTATCTATCTATCTATCTATCTATCTATCTATCTATCTATCTATCTATCTATCTATCCCTACCCTCCCCCCCTCTGTCCATACACTAACCCCTCCATCTGTCTGTGTGTCTGGCTTTGCTTGTATCCCTGGTTATTACTGCTTTACAATGATTTTCTTTGCTGACTCCTCCATTGATTTCCTGGCATTGCAGTGTCGCGCCTCTCCTGACCCTGGATATCTCTGTCATACATGGATTTAATTAAACCCTCAGATAGGAGTCTTTGCTCAGAACTGTTTATTCAGGATGAAATGTGTGATTATAAGCGGAGGAGAGAACAGCACGCGGAGATGTCACCGGAGCACTAACCAAACACAGGACGGCTCTGGTGATACGCTGCTAAATTATTAATAAGTACTCCGCAAACAGAGGCCACAGGGTAAACACCTACAACCTATTCACAGCCCTGATAAAGGGGGTCGTTGTTTAGAACAATTACCCTTTCACAAAAAAGACGGTCCTGGGTCCCCATTGATCTACTGTAATCGAAGAGGAGCTCTGTAACAAGTATTCACTTTCCCTGCAGCACCTCCACAGGGGAAATGGGGTATTACACTAATGCTATTGAAGTCAATGGACTGTGCATGGATGTGCCGGGTCAGTTCTTTATGTATATTCACCATCAGCTCCATTACGATTCCACATTGGGGCCCCTTCCTACATTGTATATTATATGTGGCAGAGGGACCATAGCGGCCCCCTCAGGGTCCCCAATGTCACACCCCTCTATGTTATGCTATATACTTTGTATATTCTGTGCAAGTGGAGAATAAGACTCTATGGGAGAGATTTATTGTGCCTTATATGAAAATTGTCTAAAAATTTGCTCAAATTTTTGAGTAAATTGGGTTTTTGCACAAAAATTGCGACTTTTGCCCGCCCTTGATGCTTTAGACATTAAACATGCCGGATCTATCACCATTTACAACAGTTCACTACAGGCGGGAATAGATTTCAGTGCAGGGCCCATCAGAGGGTGCACCTACTTTATTAGGAGGCCTGTGTCTTGTTATAAATGGGGTGCTCCTTCTGCTAGTGCGGGGGATAGGACTGGTCTTCATAAATCTGCCCCAATTGGTTGATTCAGAATAATATTACAGGAGGGGTAAAACATCCATGTATTACACAGACAGGCCATTCATTTGAATAGGTACCGTGTGATACTTCATCTCCCCTGTGGTGGCGCTGCAGGAAAACTGAACACTTATTACCCTGATCCCACGATCATCCTGTGATCAGCTTATTTTCTGGGTTTCATTGTAACAAATAGGGATTGTACAAAGCAGATAACCCCTCCTCATCGGGTAAACCTTACGTCAGGCCGTCGCTTTATCTGAATTCTACGTCAGCTCATAGTTGCCATACACTTCATGGATCATAAGGGAAGTGTTGAAAGAGGTAACAAGTCAAAAATGTTTCAAAAATCAGATTTTTATAACCTTCCCCCCAATGACTTGTATTTACTGGGAATGACCATAATGACGTACGGTATTATTTTTTCCCAAAACAAGGTCATAGAGGTGAAATCGCTCAATGTTTAGAAGTTCCCACCACTTTCCTTCTGTTTCCTTAGCTGGCCTTTTTCCTGAAATGTATGACTCAAGGACAACGCTATATCTCCAGAGGTTTCCGATGTAGACAGCCAAGAGTCATGTGCTAGGATTTTCTTTAGTCATTCTCTTCAGGTTGTAAGAAATTCTATTCAGTCATTTCTTAATCCCGGAATATGAATTTCAGAAACAACCAACATGGCCGCCATCACTGCAATCCACTCTACTGTGGGCCCAACCTCTCTGACTACAACCGGTGACCTGACTCCTGGGTAGGGGGAGGGGGGATTTATGGAAATGTTAATGGGTCCAGATGAACCCTATTAGGACATCTTAGGTCATGATTAGGGGCTCTCTTTCTTTAGCTGGAGGTGGGGGACGACTACTACTGCCACCATCTTGTCCTTCTGGTACTCTGCGCGCCACTGCATGGTCCTTCAGGTACTCTATCTGCCACAATGTGGTCCTTCTGGCACTCTGTTGGCACCACATGGTCCTTCCAGCACTTTACGTGTCACTGCACGGTCTTTTGCGCATTCTGGGTACCACTACATAGTCCTTCGGGTACTCCATGTGTCACCATCTTGTCCTTTGGGTAATCTATATGCCACTACATCGTTCTTCTGGAACTCTGTTGGCACCACATGGTCCTTCCAGCACATTACGTGTCACTACACGGTCTTTTGGGCATTCTGGGGACCACTGCATAGTCTTTTGGGTACTCTATGTGCCATCGCGTGGTCCTTCAGGTACTCTATCTGCCACCACATGGTCCTTCCAGCACTCTACATGCCACTGCATGGTCTTTTGCGCATTCTGGGTACCACTACATAGTCCTTCAGGTACACTATGTGTCACTATCTTGTCTTTTGGGTAATCTATCTGCCACCACATGGTCCTTCTGGCATTCTGTTGGCACCACGTGGTCTTTCAGGTACACTATCTGCCACCACGTGGTCCTTCCAGCACTCTATGTGCCACTGCATGGTCATTTGGGCACTCTTTGCACTGAATAATTGCCTGATGGAACATAACACGATTTTCAGAAGCATCCATATGAAATTGGCAGCACACAGTGTTGCATTAAGGCCCCTTAGAAGTCTATAGATGACCACACTCTGAGCGTGTATTCGGCCATAATAGGGTCATGTGCATGAGCCCTCAAGGTCTTGACATTTCTAGATATCTCTATACCCGAGCACCAGACCTTCCTCTTTTCATGTTATTGCTCAGTGTTCAAGTTCCTTAAATTCTTTGGCTTGTACACAACAACCTACGCGCTGTTTGATCAGCAAATACACACACACCTGAAACAATGGCACGAACTGGTCCGAAACCCTAGTCCAAAGTACACAGACGTAGGGCTCGCCGGTGCCATTAAATAATCGTTACTGGGGAAACTCCAAACTGCCGTGAATGCTAACAATGGCCCCATACACAGAGGCCAGCTTCCCCGGCTTACGGGAGGATCTGTCGTATTAATACCTACTTGTTAGAGATTGGCAGTGTACAGGGTTCAGCGTCCTCCGACATAAACATGGAGATCCCATAACCTCTGCCCCCAGAGATCCTTCAGAACTCGCCCCTGTTAAGGGTTCCTCCAGGTTCTCAGGCTTGGTCTTAAGGTGCATTCACACATTGCAGCCACATTGGGTTCAAGATCTTCAATGAACGTCTCTAATGTACCAGAGCTTTCTCCACATCTTGTTCATTGAGGTGTCGCCTACATTGAGGTGTAGGGTTGGCCATGCATTGGAGCAAAATGGAGCTGAATTGAAATTTGTGGGGGTACACGTGGCTCGTGGATGACTCTGGAGAGTTCTTCTTTAAAGGAGAAGTTATAGCTACTATAGGTACTAGAAGGTCACATGGGTGAAGTCTCAGATCATCGGCCTCTACAGTCAATGGGCCCTATAGATAGATCAAACCCTTTTGGTCCGGCTCGAGATGTCTCTTATTAGAGATCTCTGATTGGTGCCAAAAGGGTTAGATCTATCCATAGAGACCTAGTATTCGGGAACTCAACCCATGAAGGGTTTACACACTCATATCTATACAACAGGCTCTACGCAGTGTATATAGGGTTCAATGTACAAAGTGTTAGGCCTCACGTAGACGGACGTGAAAAACATCCGTCACTTGTCCATTTTTACAGCAATGGAAGCCAAAGGGGGCCTGATCATTGGGTCCATCACTGGTGGACCAAAAGTTCCCCTAAAGCCCACTTGTCAATAGACACCAGTGTGGGTATGGGTACGTATACATGTCTGGTCTTTAATGGGTTTGATGGCCTCTTTGAGAATGGACGACATTGCGCTTCACTTCTATGGGGCTGCAGGTGCGTTACAATCTCGGAAGCCCCATAGATTGGAGCACTGGTCATACAAGTGCACTGGTGTCCATTCACGAGGAGGCCTTAGGGGAACTTTTGGTCCATCATCCTCCTAATCACTGGCAGACCCAGTGATCAGACCCAATGGACGGATGTAGGATTCTTATTGTAACAGCCATATTGCCCCAACCCAAGGACAAAATCTATAGGAACAGCATTGTATATAGTACATGAAGCAGAACAGACCGGGCCCTGGACCCTCAGGGGTCCCTGATTTCCCTGTACCACATAGAATATAGCACTATTCTCACTGGCACGGCAAAGGGGCCAATTCTGTGAACCGGAAGAACTGAGTGAATGCGTGGCCTGTAATAAGATACGTCCGTACAGGTGGATGTCGCAATAAAGTCTTCTCGGCCAAGACAAATAAGACTGATCTTTGCTTTACCCTCCCTTGTGCCCGAGTTGTGGCGATGACAGCTGTGATGTCACGGGGTGTCGTTGCTCTCCTGTGCCTATGGGGTGTCTCTGATTTATGGACATTTACCATGACACACTGCACACCATATACACAGATAACAGCTTTACGGCCCCGATAATAGTCGCCATGTTGTGTGGGATCTCCATTAATGTTCTACAGAGAGGACTGTCATAAAGACTGATAGGGCGGTCATATCGCAGGGGAGAATGCAATGCTTAAAGGGGAACTCCATCCAAAATATATAACTCCTATTCCCCATGTGTCGCCATAGGTCACGGGCTCCTATAGTCATAGTATCTAGATAATCCCTATAACTGGGTAATCCTAGACAATCCCCATAATAAAGCCTTGTTATTAGATCAGGGACCTGCCCGGGGTACGGTCAGGATTTAGGCTCTGCCAAGTGTAGTAATACATGACCACAATCTCTGGTTGGTTTTGTTTTCACGTTCCTGGTGGAGGTGTGGTGGGGGGGTTGGGCAGCCCTCCTGATTTCGCCATGTCCTGGGCAAATTGCTTCATGAGGTCACCAAATTGTCATCTGCCAGGGGGGGACAAAACTTAGAGGAGGATCAGAAGCTCACTTAGATCCTGCTGGGACTTGTAGTCCCCCCAGTTTGATGAGATT